>NC_089282.1:14291051-14591051 GCF_963678975.1 Dysidea avara | reverse complement strand
AACACTGACTTTGTGTGTGCATGCTGCCAATCTCCTCATGGTAGACCTGATAATACACCATGGACCCATGGTGGTGTGGATGTAATGGCAGCTAGCATTCCTGTCCCTGACCATGGTGGTAACCAGGCAGGGACAAGGTGCTCTCAGTTGAGTAAGTCTCGCAAGCCAGCAATGAAACTTACATCATCTGTACAGTCTCAGTGAGGACAAACCAAGAAGTGGCTCACATCCACCCTCCTTTTGGCACTGATCATATGGACAAATTAAAGGCTTGTAATGAGGTTATTACTCAGCCTCTTTTGGCTAGGCTAGTGCCTCCCATGGGGGATTGTGGCAGAGATGAAGGACAGACAGTCAAAAAATGTACATGGTACAATCTTTCTTTATTATGCATGTATATGTAGCTACGTATAATTCTATGCAGCCATACACTTTGAGAATATCATCGATGAAACACGTACGCTCTTTCAGCATAAATAACAGTTTACATAATACACTTATCTAGTGGAAATACATGAGAGTATACTTTGACTACTACACCTAAACCAATTAACAACTACAACAATAAAAATAACATCCCAAGTAAAAGCTTGTATTGCAAAAAAGTTTATCACTGTAGGAAGCAGTAACACATCGTTTATGTTATGCAACATGTATGTGGAGTGGAGGTATATGACTTAGATGACTAGCTTTAATTTCCAACTAAGTTGGCTGTATTTATGATGATTGAGGACTATATATATATTCATAGCTGAGTTCATAATTGATAATGTACACTACCGCACACAACACAATTTTGTATATTTCTGGTTTACAACTTCTGCAGCAGCTGATTAGTGTTGGTCAAGGTTTTATACAGCCAAAAATTACTTTTAAAAGTTTTAGATGTGTGTAGTTCACTTGGTCAGTTTAAAACTGAAAACAGTAGTTTAACTTAAAATAAAAACTTTACAAGCTCTGGTGATAATACAAGAATTTATACCAAGAAAACTTGAAATACATTTACAATATTTAGCTAGCTCACAAGCAGTGATGCCAACTAATTTCATAAATAAACATTAGGTAATTGAATTTTATAATATTATTATTTATATATTACATTCATACAAAATTCAAATGTGTGATAATAATATAGACACTTATCTTATCTAGAGGAAAGTATACTATCTGTACTGGATCCGAACTAGCAATATAATGAACTAGCAGTATATACAGCAGTTATTAACCTGAAAATGCTTCATAGTTTGGTAAACCTATTGTGAAAGTGATGTCACAGTGCTACACAATCTTCTCCGTCATTCTCTGTAGAGTAAAAAAAACTCTGCATACATTACTAAAGCAAGCAACCACAATTACCTTCATATTTCCTTTTCCCTCTAAATTTAGACTTTTTGTTCAGCTCCACAGAGAGTGGCTGATACCCTACAGTTGACTGACTGGACCCTCTAAAGTAACGGCTTTGTCGTTTATGACGTTGACGTCCCCATACAATAGCCAACAGCAACACCACAAATACTACAACAACCACACCACCAGCTGTCCCAGAAGCAATTATAATGGTTGTTCTGTTATCTGTTATAATATTACAACTATCGTAACCAAGAAATATAACTGTGCTAGTTACCTTTAGTTGTAGCTGAATTGCCTGGATGTGGAGTAGGAGTAGCGCTCAAACT
Source organism: Dysidea avara (assembly GCF_963678975.1). Classification (NCBI taxonomy): domain Eukaryota; kingdom Metazoa; phylum Porifera; class Demospongiae; order Dictyoceratida; family Dysideidae; genus Dysidea; species Dysidea avara. The sequence continues at coordinate 14,589,375 of NC_089282.1, read as the reverse complement.
TGAAACCAAACTTGAGATAGCAGTAGAAGTAGATGAACTAATAACATCAGTAATAGCTATTCCAGCAGTGGTTGAACTAGTGTTAGTAGGAGAAACTGAACTAGTGGTAGCAGTAGTAGCTGAACTAGTGATAGCATTAGTAGCTAAACTAGTGGTAATAGGAGTAACTGAACTAGTGATAGCAGTAATAGCTAAACTAGTAGCTGAGCCACTTGAGACAGGAATAACTGAGCTAGTAGTAGTTGATCTAGTGGTGACAGCAATAGCTGATCCAGTGGTGACAGCAATAGCTGAGCCAGTGGTGACAGGGATAGCTGAGCCAGTGGTATCTGAGCTAGTAGAGACAGGAATAACTGAGCCAGTGGTATCTGAGCTAGTAGAGACAGGAATAACTGAGCCAGTGGTATCTGAGCTAGTAGAGACAGGAATAACTGAGCCAGTGGTATCTGAGCTAGTAGAGACAGGAATAACTGAGCCAGTGGTATCTGAGCTAGTAGAGACAGGAATAACTGAGCCAGTGGTATCTGAGCTAGTAGAGACAGGAATAACTGAGCCAGTGGTATCTGAGCTAGTAGAGACAGGAATAACTGAGCCAGTGGTATCTGAGCTAGTAGAGACAGGAATAACTGAACCATGAATAGCAGATCCAGTGGTGACAGGAATAGCTGATCCAGTGGTAACAGGAATAGTGGTTACAGGAATTACTGATCCAGTAGTGACAGGAATAGCTGATCCAGTGGTGACATGAATAGCTGAACCACTGGTAACAGGAATAGCTGAACCACTGGTAACAGGAATAACTGATCCGGTGGTGACATGAATAGTGGTTACAGGAATAGCTGATCCAGTAGTGACAGAAATAGCTGAACCACTGGTGACATGAATAGCTGATCCAGTGGTGACAGGAATAGCTGAACCACTGGTAACAGGAATAACTGATCCAGTGGTGACATGAATAGTGGTTACAGGAATAGCTGATCCAGTAGTGACAGAAATAGCTGAACCACTGGTGACAGGAATAGCTGATCTAGTGATGACAGGAACAGCTGATCCAGTAGTGACAGGAATAGCTGATCCACTGGTGACATGAATAGCTGATCCAGTAGTGACAGGAATAGCTGATCCAGTGGTGACAGGAATAGCTGATCTAGTGATGACAGGAATAGCTGATCCAGTGGTGACAGGAATAGCTGAACCACTGGAAACAGGAATAACTGATCCAGTGGCGACATGAATAGTGGTTACAGGAATAACTGATCCAGTAGTGACAGGAATAGCTGAACCACTGGTGACATGAACAGCTGATCCAGTAGTGACAGGAATAGCTGATCCACTGGTGACATGAATAGCTGATCCAGTGGTGACATGAATAGCTGAACCACTGGTAACAGGAATAACTGATCCAGTGGTGACATGAATAGTGGTGACATGAACAGCTGATCCAGTAGTGACAGGAATAGCTGATCCACTGGTGACATGAATAGCTGAACCACTGGTGACATGAATAGCTGAACCACTGGTAACAGGAATAACTGATCCAGTGGTGACATGAATAGTGGTTACAGGAATAGCTGATCCAGTAGTGACAGGAATAGCTGAACCACTGGTGACATGAATAGCTGATCCAGTGGTGACAGGAATAGCTGGACCACTGGTGACATGAATAGCGGATCCAGTGATGACAGGAACAGCTGATCCAGTAGTGACAGGAATAGCTGATCCAGTGGTGACAGCAATAGCTGATCCAGTGGTATCAGGAATAGCTGATCTAGTGATGACAGGAACAGCTGAGCCAGTGGTAGCTGAGCTAGTGGTGACAGGAATAGCTGATCCAGTGGTGACAAGAATAGCTGAACCACTGGTGACAGGAATAACTGATCCGTTGGTTACAGGGATAGCTGATCCAGTGGTGACATGAATAGTGGCGACAGAAATAACTGAGCCAGTGGTAGCTGAACTAGTGGTGACAGGAATAGCTGAACCACTGGTGACAGGAATAACTGATCCAGTGGTGACAGGAATAGCTGAACTACTGGTGACAGGAATAGCTGAACTACTGGTGACAGGAATAGCTGAACTACTGGTGACAGGAATAGCTGAGCTAATGGTGACAGAAATAGCTGAGCCAGTGGTGATAGGAATAGCCGAGCCAGTGGTGACAGAGGTAGTTATAGGAGTAGTTAAAGTTGCAGAAGCAGTGGGAGTGGCTACAGATGAAGTATGTTTAGGAACTATCTTTGGCAGTAATATACAAACAATTGATAACATGTTAGCTTCTCCAAGTCTGACTGTCAGCCCCAAACCAGTAACTGTAGAAAGAAAAAGTTAGAATGATAACCTAATGAACAAATGGACAACAGCTCACAGGGGCATAACTTACAACTGTAAATCTTATAGTCATGAAAAAAAACACACACACACAAATGTTGTACTTACTAGCATTTGGTCCAGTTAATGGTAAGTTAAGATCAGTCAATAAACTCCTCTCAGATAATACTCCATGTTTACCTGTCAGGTCACCAACTGGACAAGCTAGTTGGTTATCAGGTGAACAAGTCAGTGGAGCACCATAAGGATTAAATACTGGAGCTTCTTCCTCACAACTGGTCTGTATTGAGAGGTGAATTAAACCACCAGAAGCCTGTGTTTGTCTTTTAACTACATCCCTCTTCTTTGGATCTGTACCAGAGGGTGATGGTGTTACAGTAGTGGAAAGCATAGAAGATGGGGTCACTGAAGAAGTAAGTGATATATATGGTATTTCTGGGCTAGGAATAATACTAGCTTGTGCTGAGGTTAGGGTTGTACTAGGTAATGATTGTGTAGTATTAGTTGGTACCACAGTTGAGTTTGATGATGTAGGATTAGTTGCGATGGTTGAGCTCATGGTTGGTAACGAAGTGCTCATTACTAAAAGAGTTGTAGATGCTATGAGTGTGACTACAGGAGTATTTGTTGAAACAATAGGAAACACATTGGTTGATGCCTGTGTTGTTGTTAGTGTGGTAAAGTTTGTGGCCTCCACCAATGAAAGATCTAAATATACCATAGTCTCTGAGAATGGATCATTAGATAACTGAGTGAGGACAAGTTTCCCTTGAAGTGTTCCTGAAGTGATGTCGACTGTAACAGAAACTGTATCCATGTCATACTTTATGTTAGCACACAACCACCGACTACCATTTAGATAATGTATCACAATAGATCGACCTATAATACTGTCAACACCAAACAGTGGTAGGTAAGGATCTGAATAGATAGCATTGATGGAGTCTTGATCAGCCAAACTACCATATTTACCACTCAAGTCACCTATCTCATATGCATCAAATGTTGTCTGTGAGGATGTGTCTTGTACAACATTTCTTGGATTAAAGTGACCACCAGCAAAAGCATTAGCACATTTCTCACTACCTGGAACAGTTTCATCTACTGGAAAATCATGTACATGATAGCCACCTGCTCTGGAGGATAATCCAGTCAACTCTACTGTAATAGTTGTGGGTGAAAATGGAGACACTTGGTGGAAAGTGATTTGACCACTAACTCTGTCTACTTGAAACCTTGCAATAGCTGTCCTAGGAGTATATTCTAATATGTTAGCACAGGAAATTCTTTGACCTCCACCATCTTTTTCATGAACCACAACTGATCGTCTGACTATACTCTCACCAAGAGTATTAACCCTTAATGGTAGTTCTGTATCAGAATAGAATAGTGTAGCCTGGCCATTTATAAAGTCCAAATGTGATGATTTTCCAGAAAGATCTCCTATCTCACAACCAGTCTGATTGGATGGATTACAATATGTATGATATGTTGGTTCATTAATGGGAATTCTCCTGGGGTTATAATGTGGTCCCCCATCATGGCAGTTGCTGGTGTCCCCAATAGCATTTTCATGGACATGCCAGTTATGGCCAGTAGAGTTTTCCAATCCATACAATAGGCTAGTAAACACAGAAGTTAAATTTGCAGGGATGTAAGGTTCAATGAAGTAGATTTCACCAAATAAGAAATGACGAAATGGACTATAGGCAATGACGACATTGCCTGGGTATTCAATGTTAGCACAGACCCAGTGAGCTCCATTTCCACGATGTATAACAACAGAACGGCCAACAATACTGTATACTCCATACAATGGCAAGAACATATCATTAAATGTCTCAGTAGTCATACTACTAGGGTTCAGTTGACCAAACTTCCCACTTAAATCACCAACTTCACACAATGAAAGATTGTTTGCACACAGCGTTAAATAATTTTGCTGACTTCTAGCCATGTATGGGTCAAAATGACCTCCAACAGACACAGCACTACAAGGGTCAGGTCGTATCTTAAAAGGATAACTGTGGACATGCCAGGGATATTGTTCTAGTGGATACTGGTCCAGACCAGTCAGTGATACTATTATTACAGTTTTGCTGGTAGGTGACTGTTGTGTGAATGTGATAGTTCCTTTAACACCATCCATGTTGAAGTTGGTAGTGACAGTGAGAGCATCTATCATACAAACAAACAAACAATGGTGCAACACATAGTTTATTTACTTATTTTTATTTATTATTACTTTATGGCAAGTATGCCAAGGGTCTGCAAGCAACTGGTGCTTGCAGCCTAAAAACACAAGTTATACATACATTATAATTACTTTAACTAATTATAACTTAGCTATAGTGTTTGAAAGTTTGATGGTGGCGAGAGATCGTGACATTTGCTGCACGGACATAGATAATGGTAGGTACAGTGATTGTCATCGTCAAAATGAGTTACAAAATGATTCCACATAAATTTCTTTCTTGATGGTTGCAATTGATAAATTGGTATTGATTACAGGAAGAGCATTCCACAAACAAGGAAGACGATGGAAATAAGAGTTTCTATTTAAGTTAGTAATATGGAGACAATGTTTGAGTTAGTTTAAGTTAGTTTAACACACAAGTTACAGTGAATGTGTTTTTATGCATTGCGACCTAAGGTGTGGTCTGGCAAAATGTTGCTACAGTTTCAGATTTCCAGGAAAACGTGTATCAAGTGTTCCCTTCCCTAAGCAGAATTCCTTCACAATAACATTTTAAAACTTTTTCCTAGCATAGAGTGCATATGCTTTTCCCCTCAAAAAAATGGTATCTTATTGTGGTCATTAATGACTGCATGTACTGTCAGTACTATATGAATCAAAAGTAAGGATATTACTCTTTTATGTATTAAGCAAGCAGCTGAACCAAATTTAAATCAGTCCCTATTTGGCATTTGCAACACAACTATATACATACACTCCTGACCATGGAATAGATGTTCAGCCCATCTTGGCTACCATATATATTCACCAAGGCAGAAAAAGGATACAACTCAGTGATGTTAATTTCCAACAATGATAGCATCACCATGTGATTTAACATCATTTCAGCCATTTCTTGGCAACCATTTTTTTATTTTACGACTTTGTAAATTCAAGATTTTCTGAAAGCTGCACCCCTTGCAAAGATAGGCAAAAAATGTATACCAATTCCTTACTAACTTTGTACCACACAAGGTGAAATAACATGTATCATGATTCACCGTATTTGACAGTTGATTATGACATCACTAGTGGAATTACCATGTGGGCAGTGATAAATAAACAGTGAATGACATCTTCACAAAAACAGATGCCATATTATTTCTAGAGCAGAAATTCCATACTAGCCAATTAATACATGCCAATGATGTTAACACACAAATTGCCTTGGCAATGCAATGCTTTTATTCGAATTGGAGAGCAATCATCTGAGGTAACGAACAGTTATGTACACTGTCTAATTTAATTCCTTTGAAATGATATGGGATTTGCGAGGGGTCACTAACTCATGAAAAGGGGGTACGGATTTCAAAATATTGAACAAATTTCTCAAGATTTCAAAAGATTTCACAAAATCGAACAAGAGCTGCAAAATGTGATTTCAAATTACAGGTTGGTGTAGAGTGATAAGTTCTGAAATCATGAAAATATAGTGGGAGAAAGAAACAGAAGTTCAGCAGGCATGCAGGAGCAAAGCCTCACAAAATTGAGAGGAATTGCAAAGCCATATAAAACCAGGAGTAAAGCCAAGGCATAACTATTAAATGAAACCCTACCAAACCAGGAGCAACTTGCAGCTGAAGCCCTATAAACCAGGAAACAAGGCCAATCATTCAGGGTAAATCCCGTGCAAAACCCCTCAAAACAGGAGCAACTGTCAAAGTTCTATCTGGTGTGAAACCCCACAAAACCAGGAGCATCTGTATGCTTAAGTTGCTTTTGTATTTGGTGTATTGCTAAGTTTATGAAGTTTGTGTTGCTAAGTAAGTTTGTAGGTTACTAAGTAAATCCGAAGCAGAGTGGATCATCGGATTTCATTCTTACTTTTGTGCAGGAGCGGTTTGTATGGCTTCTTTCACACAGCTCCTGGTTTTATTTGGCTTCCATAACTCGCTTAATACAAACCCGAAGCGAAGCTGAACAGTAGATTTAATTCTTACTTTTGAGCAGTTTGCATGGATTCTATCCTGCATGGTTTTGTGCGGCTTCTTTTCCCACAGCTCCTGGTTTTGTTTGGCTTCCACAACTCACTTAATACAGATCCAAAGTGGAACGGAACATCGGATTTCATTCTCACTTTTGAACAGTTTGCATGGATTCTCTCCTGGTTTTGTATGGCTTCTTTCCCACAGCTCCTGGTTTTGTTTGGCTTCCACAACTCGCTTAATACAAATCCGAAACGGAGCAGAACATCAGACTTTATTCTTACTTTTGAACAGTTTGCATGGATTCTCTCCTGGTTATGTTTGGCTTCCACAACTCGCTTAATACAAATCCGAAACGTCAGACTTTATTCTTACTTTTGAACAGTTTGCATGGATTCTCTCCTGGTTTTGTATGGCTTCTTTCCCAGAGCACCTGGTTTTGTTTGGCTTCCACAACTCGCTTAATACAAATCCGAGACTGAGCGGAACATCAGACTTTATTCTTACTTTTGAACAGTTTGCATGGATTCTCTCCTGGTTTTGTTTGGCTTCCACAACTCGCTTAATACAAATCTGAAAAGGAGCGGAACATCGGATTTCATTCTTACTTTTGAACAGTTTGCATGGATTCTCTCCTGGTTTTGTACGGCTTCTTTCCCACAGTTCCTGGTTTTGTTCGGCTTCCACAACTCGCTTAATACAAATCTGAAACGTAGCGGAACATCGGATTTTATTCTCCCTTTTGAACAGTTTGCGTGGATTCTCTCCTGGTTTTGTATGGCTTCTTCCCCACAGCTCCTGGTTTTGTTTGGCTTCCACAACTCGCTTAATACAAATCCAAAACGTAGCGGAACATCAGATTTTATTCTTACTTTTGAACAGTTAGCATGGATTCTCTCCTGGTTTTGTGTGGCTTCTTCCCACAACTCCTGGTTTTGTTTGGCTTCCACAACTCGCTTAATACAAATCCGAGACGGAGCAGAGCATCGGATTTCATTCTTACTTTTGAACAGTTTGCATGGATTCTATAGATCTCCTGGTTTTGTACGGCTTCTTTCCCACAGCTCCTGGTTTTGTGCGGCTTCCACAACTTGATTAATACAAATCCGAAGTGGAGCGGAACATCGGATTTCATTCTTACTATGCAGGACGAGGTGAAGGAGCAGTTGAGTGTAAGCTATGGTACCAGAACGAGTATAGAATCAGAATCACGATAACAACATAAGATTTCGTATTTCAGGCAGGATTTCACTGAAGGTGTATGAGATTTCGAACCAGTTGGTGACCCCTCGGGGATTTGTGTAATTCACTAGACGGACCCCTACTTTTGTGAATGGGTCAGTGGTGCCATACCAACCCTGACCAACTACATCACTCATGCAGTGAAACACTAATTTTTGACTCCATTCTATTCCGAAATTGGATCAGGATTCTCACTAATTCTATCAAAATTGTTATTCTCCAAGTTACTTGCTACCGTTAAATGCTGACTGTGGGTGTGGCTCATTGAAATACTACATAGGCATGTGAGTCCCTCAGTCAACATACAACCACAAACAGGACCATGTATGGAACCATTGTGCATGGGCATGGCAAGGGAGAGAATAAAAAAGATAAAAGAAAAAGCCGCAAAACAAAGCAGACAAAAGAACAAAAGATTAAAAGCTACAATATTAAGTACTTATCTAATAAACTTCATCACCACAAAAAGGTCCATCTTTTCATCTAACGAACATAAAAGTCTGGCTATGGCCACTGGCAGTAGCCTACCGCTTTTGTGGCTTCATGGGTCGGGTACGAACTCACCGGTGTTGTTCCAGCTGATAGTTAGAAGTAGGAGCATGTAATAAACACTCCATCGAGCCATGACTGCTCATCTATAACACCAAAATTATTCAGGTTCGTTGGTTTCCATCTTCCCCGGCAGGTTGTTTGTTTATGTCACGTGATTAATTAGTGATGGTGCTTGCGGGAGTGCTTTAAACACGTGCGCTAAGTCTGTTAGGCCAGGCAAACTCGTTTAATTGTTTCTCATCCCCGCCCGCATCCCTATTTACGCCACCGCATTATTGCTGTTATATGTGCACATGTTTTTTGATGCTGGCTATCATTTTACAGCACAGCAAATGTCACAGTCATGCACTTCACCTCAGAAACGTGGTAAAATGTAAGTCACTAGTTCTTAAAAGGCTTTAGCTAACCTTTATAGTAACAGACAGCTTGATTTGGAGTATTTCCTTTATGGCTTTAGGTAGTGGTTACTGAACCGAAAGTCGGTTCTATTAAACCGACAGTCACGTGACACTTACAAAAGTTGACTTTTACAGGCTATTGGAAGGGCCAACTAATTCCAAACAACAAATAAAACAGTAGAATGGATCATTATCTATCGAATCTGGTCTGCTTTAATAATCACATGATCCATGCACTTTACAATGAAACATTTGGTGTTAAAGAATGGTGGAACTACGGATGGCCACGAAGTACAAAGAGCTGGCAACATTTACTGTGAAAGTCGGGATGTTTCTAGTCAAGAAACTGGGCGCTGAAAGGGTTTGTACGTATTACATTCGAGTCAGAGACTCCAGGCGGACATTATGTATGTTAAGTGGACGACTCTACTAGGTAGTGGAAAAGGCTCAAGAACAGCTTAAATATACATGCTGTATGTGAAAATTCTTGTGTTCATGGAGGACAATACAGTTGTTGAAGAGCCAACCAAAAGCTAGCACAAAATTAGTCTCGCGGCGCCCGACCTTAAAAAGAGGGCCTGGTGAAGCTGTGTACAAAAAGTTTGAGCTCTGGAATGTTACGTTTACGTGTTACGTAAGTGCACTGTTTACGTCACAACATCCATTCAACCAGATCTGCTTACAGCATCACCAAACTGATAGCGCTACTTTATTTATTCAACATTAAAACGAACCCAACAGAATTGTATGGCTGTTTTCTCAATGAGTTTAAGCGGCAGAGTCACCGGATGTAATTAACTGTAAGCCGCGAATCTTTTGAAATGTACGCATTACATAATCAATTTGAAATGGAGTGATCTGATTGGAGCTTCCAACATTCCGGCAGCGCCAAACTTTTTGTACACAGTTTCACCAGACCCTCTTTTTAGGGTTTGGCGCTGCGAGACTAGCACAAAATTAATGTAAGTGTCACAGTTTGTGTTGAGACACGTACAGTGAGATCACCGGCTTAGTGGATTATATTGCCAGTACAGTGGGTGATAATTGTACTGTGCATAGTACTGGCTTGGATTGGTGTGCACATAGTGTACATGTTTGTATGTTCAGTTGAAGTGCTTGACAATAAATTTCTATTTAGCTAATACAGTAGCTAATTAAATGTCAATTCAATATTCATTATACTAAAATGTGTTCAGCTTCTCCGTATACTGTATTCATTCGTTTAGGCACCCCTCAGGGTGCCTATACGAAAACTCCTGAACCAGCTGAAAAATTTTGTTGCTCCTTGTAGTAGCTGCTGTTGACATACCTTTGACAAGTCACTGGTATCATTAGTTGTAGTACTAAGCCTTGTTCTCTACAATTCTCCTTGTACACACCCTTTGTATTAAGATAGTACCCCCTGGCTTTCATTTAGGACCTGGCATTTGTTTGACCCCAGCTTTAATACGGATAAACACGGTAGCTACATAACCCTTTAAGCATAAGCCTGACTAGTTGTTTTTTTTGTATAAATACATTGGGTAAACAGTGAAAAAAGACATACGTAGGTGATATTCCATTGTATTTGCCTGTTCATGGAAATTAAGAATATTTATCTTTGTTTCATTTCAGTACCATCAAGCAAATATGGGTAATGTGTGTCTGTTATGTTTCTTTTTTGTTCACATGCTGGCAAACATGGGTTGAAAACTATACCTTTATGGATTTTCCAGTTCATGGTGAACACAATGATCTAATTGCAAGTCCCAATTCCACAGACTGTTGTACTCGTGATGTAATGATTAATATGGTCACTGTACCAAATGACAGCTTTGCTGTTCCTGTATACCTTCTAGTGTATAATAACAAAATTTGGTGAACAAGCTAAATTTTAGTGAATTGGCAATTCGTCACCAATCCACCAAATTTAAACTTTGCTAATATTATTTTCATAGCTATATGGTTCAAGCTTTTGATTGGTGTCAGTTTTGCCAAGCCAAGTATAGCTGTACAACACACCTCCACGTATTTTGCAAGTGGGACAAGTGTGGCTCATGACAGAAGCTGCGTGCTGCAACACTATAGACTGGGAAATTGTACTCGATTAGTTGGTTTGTAAGATTGCAAACTGTAATACTTTCATTGATAAATGGGCGAAGCTCTAAAGACAGTAACACATGATCCCTATAAATGGATGTGGCTCACAAAAGACGTGGGGCTGCAGCAGGGCTAGGTTAATGCACTTTCACATGAACTAATTATTGATCCATCACACACATGAACCTGGATATTTTATAAAGCGGGGGATGACCCAACTCGTTTTTAACTGTGAAAGCAACCAGGTGCAGGGTAGCCAGCCTGCTAATGCACGAATTAAAGCAGTTGATGTTTCAGCACAAGAAGGATGGTGCAGTGCTTGCTTCGTCAACTTATAACATCTACAATTTTATGTGCAACAAAAATCGCCAAATTAAAATGTCACCAATTACAATTTTTTAGCAAATCACCAAATGTTTGTTATTTCACTATAACATATTGAGAGAAATTTTAAAAAAGGAGAAATGCAAAATAGTTGGCCCATGGGTTTTTGCTCAGCCAGTCACAAATGGCAAATACCACAATAGGAATGCTGTAAGCACTGATTCAGAAACAAAAGTTGGTGCAACAAGGCCTACTCACGTAATACTTTACAGGTTGACTTTTATGAGGATTAAGGGCTTAATAAAAAATAAACACGGGAATGCATAATATAAATCTAGCCTGCTATAAGAGTCTATAGCTATTTAATCATATCAACAGTGTATTTTGAATTTTATTGCAGGATACAAGATGATTGAATCTTGAAGTTCCTTCACTCATGTAGTAATAGTTGATAGCATCTGCTACCAAGTTCATGGTGAAACAAATTGTGAGTACCTCCATTCCAGGCTATAAAATCTTGAGTTCTGTACTGAATGTTATATATTGTGTTTGTACACTGGGTGGCTCTTGACTGGCCAACATTGTAACACATCTTTATACTCATCAGTTTGTACATTAAATTAGATTGTCATGTATTGACCTGTTTATAACGTATTAATATCATAGAAATGGAGAAGGCCTTTCAGCACTTTTATAAGTATCTATAGCTGCTACTTTGGTGCACTAGTCATCAGACTTTATACCTAAGTGAAATTGCATGTGTAGAATTGTCTGGTGAGACATCAAAGACAAGTAACACTTATGACATATCCATGAAGTTTGAAACTGATGTGTAACCAAGGGTTTCAGATTTAGAGACAAGCTGTTGTGTAATATTGTGTGCATGTGTAAATTAATGGCTTCTATTCATGACACTGGAGATGTACAAAGCTCTGGATTTAAGTATGTTAGTACAATGCTAGCTAGCCTTTGACAAATAGTCAATTATCTGTTTGTTGCTCCTGTGAAAGTATCAATGCCAACTTAGGATCACTTTGTGTATAGTGATGTCTACTAGTGTGGGCAACTTAGTGAATGTCATTAACCGCTGTCCATTTTCACACATAGCTACTAATTATCATGTCTAGCTAGTGCATGCACGAACAAACTCCATAGTGTGGCAAGATGCATATGCATATTAAACACAATTTAGTTCAGTACGACAACGGAGATGACATTACTGTTGTCTAATGAGGTAATATGATTAACTTTGCCACCAATGCAGTGATCTTGAAGTGCATGGCAGTACCCAGCATATCCAGACATGTTATAGAGCTTACAGCCACCTTGCCTGTGTAGATGTAACTTAAAAGGCTGGTAAAAGTCTCTGCATCCACTGATGGAATTAAGTAATATCTCCATTTCTCCACTGGTGTGAACATTATCAGAGAACATAGCACGGAACACTGCTGAATTATATATATATAGCACTAGCACTACCACCACCAGATGTTACAAACATCACATTATGTGCACTGGGATCTTGTAGTAAAGACCTTAACACTTCACAGCACCAGTTAGGTTCTTCTAGCACCTCCACATTATTGGCCTGGCTGTTCAGTACATCAGACACATCTCGCACTACCACTCACTATAGCTACACGATGCTCGACTAGCTATAGCTGACACAAAGTGATTTTCAAACACAAGCACGGGCACTACGTGCAAAGTATAATGGTAAAGATACATCAGTTGTAATAATCAAGTGTATAAGTTAACTGTGACAATATTCTATTTCAGCTGATTTTGAACATTTGACATACAGTACATAAGTTACAGCTTTACATACAGTATTGCAAATAATTATAACTAATATTATACAGTGTATATATAGAGTATAGTAGGAAACTTTGGAGGCATAAAACTTTGGTGAATAGCTAGCTATTTATGAAAAAAATACCATGTTTGTTATATGTTACTATACATTGGCATTAGCTAATGACAGCCGGAAATATACTTTGGTAGAAAAACTTTGGTGAATTAAAGGACAATTCACCAAATTCGCCAATGTTTTATACGCCGAAGTTTTGTACTATACAGTATATAACAGTACAGTTACTAAAGTGTGATTCTGTACAAAGTTTCGTGAACTTCCAACTGTTTTCTAAATGAAATGCATTATCAAGTAATTCATGTGCAAAATTCATTATTCACATCAACTTACAGAATCCATTATAGCTTCTAAAACTTAACTGACTGTGAGAACTTAAGAATGGAGCACCCAGTAGAGATTACGTGATTGAAAATAATGGATGCCAAGCAGCAACCGCTTTACAGCTTGTTTTGTAGTATATGTTAGTCATGTATGGTATATTCTTATGTTGACATGAAAGTTGGGCATTGCCAGAATAATGCAACCACATCTTTTCCAGTGTTGTGATAACTCTTACCCACATGTAGAATGAACCCATGACAAATAAACTATCATTAAAGTTGGATGCATTTTATGTACAGGTATCCCAGTATACATCTAGAGACAGACATTCAATAAATTTATTCTCAAGCACCTCAACTGAACACGATACAAACACACCACATGCACACCAATCCAGCAGCCAGTTTACTATGCACAGTACAATTATCATCCACTGTACTGGCAATACAATACATTATATAACTGATCTCACTGTACGTGTGTCAGTACACAAAGTCAAAACACATTTTGTTGTGGTAGTACCAGCTGTTTGGCTCTTTACTAACATGAACACAGGGATAATTCACAAGCAGCTTGTATTTAGGCTGTTCTTGAGCCTTTTCCACTACCTATTAGGCTATTCTTGAGTATTTCCCATTACCCTTGGAGTTGTCCACTTAGCATTATTGTCCTGGAGTCTCTGATCAGTAACAAATCCTTTAGTGGGCAGCCTGCTTGACTCACTACGTCTCAACTTTCACAATAATTGTTGCCAACTCTCGGTAATCGTGGCCATCCGTGGTTCCACCATTCTTCAACATTGTACACCCCGCATCCCCTCATGTATCCCACAACTCAGTAGCGATTCCGGGAGAATTTTAAAATTAATGGAAATAATTTTTATTTAGCATAGCCTTGTGCAGTACTCCCTGAGGATCTCATAAACACTTAGTTTTTAAAAATCCATTATAGGATGGTAGAGTTATAAGCAATTTTGTCCTTTAAAATAGGCAAAATTTTCTTCGTATCTTTCCATTGAAAAATGTCCCAAAAATGGCACAATTGAACAAATGCTTATAACTGAGCTTTGCAATAACATTTTGAACTTCTGTTTTCTGTTATAAATACCTTACTAAATGGACTACAGTGTAACGGTACTTGTAAAACCCTCTGAATAAAGGTCACCTGCATAGAAAGCCACTAAATAGCTGTATGCATTTAGCATCTTGCAGATGGCAAACCAGCATACACATGGTGAAGTGTAACCACTCTGTACCAGTCACCTCCACTCAAAAAGACAATGTGCATGCAAATCAAGGAGTTGTACTGTTGATTTATAGCTGCTTATATGATTATTTTGTCTCTTAACGTACAGTTCCTTGTCAGCTACCAAAATGGTGCATCAAAGAGATGAGCTATTTGTGGTGCAAATTTGCTGACTTTAGCATAGTAATATTGAAAACTACATGGACAGAAATGCTCACCTTGGTGTAACTAACATGTGCTGGGTCGTTTCTTTCAAAGAAAACATAACATTGAGATGGTTATATTGCAAAATAATCTTATGATTCGCATAAAACTCCACTCAAACATATTTGTAGCAGAAAACTAACTGCACTGTCGTATTTCTTTCCCCCAGAAACCCTAGAAACTATCCAATTGTTTGATTAATCGCTCGTATGGCAGCAAAATGATTGTGCCAACTCTCCAATGGAAGATTCACGGAAAAATTTTATGCAAAATTTACGGAAATCCGGAATCGCTACCACAAGTTGTAAAGTGTATGAATCACATGATTATTAAAGCAGACCAGATTCGATAATCATCTATTCTACTGTATGATTTGCTGTTTAGAATTAGTTGGCCCTTCTCATCGGCCTGTAAAACTTAACTTTAGTCTTTAGTATGTGTCACGTGACTGTCGGTTCAATAGCCCCGCTGCCTTATCGGAGCCGACTTCGGTTCAGTAACCACTGCCTTTTTTTAAATAATGAACAATGAATAATGACCTCCCACCCGCATGGAAATCCAAACTTTTGTGGATGAGAAGCAAGTAATCATCAAGTTTGCTTGGCCTTAGTGCATAGGCGGTGAACTGAATGATGGGGGGTGCAATAAAGGAAATTAGCATGGCCTATAGTTTATACTCATTCAGTGCGGCTCCTTTGCACATGATTTATTATGGCACTGGGTCTGCACGAGACTGATCATTTAGCTACCTAGTTCTGAGTTCACAGCTTTAATGTGAAGACTATATGACTCCCTGTAGACTATCTACCTCCTCACAGGTAGTATTGAGCAATAAATCCGTCAATATAATGTTCCATAACACCGCATGCCATATGCATCATAGCTATAATTATATATTTGATACCATGATTATATTCAGTGTAAATAGCTACCAAGTACCAACTGAACTATAGTAGTGGTGGAAGATAACATTGTTATTTATTAAAAAGAAGAACCACCCCACCACACTTTATGCTAAGGTGCAGGTTTAGGCTATGCCCACATCTACAGAGCTATCAACAGTGCCTATAGAACAAAGAATAGACCGAGTGAAAAAGAGCTTGAGACATGCATGTGGTGCGCATAGACAGTCCAGAGATGTCCTTTCCCCCTGGAGCATGATACTTCACAGGATATCGATGATCAGAGCATGCAATGAGGAAAACTCGAGATGGCTAGTTCATCGCTTTGCAAAAGGCGTCTTCCACTTGCAGGACAAAAGGAAGAATATGTTTGTAATATAAACCGCAGGCTGCAGGCACCAATGTCTAGCAACTACATACCTATGTTATATACCTGCATGTGCAAACTGAGAAGGTAAATAAAAGAAATAGTACAGGTGTAGAGGGTAATTATATAAGTGCATGTTTAGGAACTTGTACCAACTGCCCAGACTAGCTACATGTATTTATATCATTGCATTGTGCATGTTCTTGTAACTGAACTCTTCCGTCATGGTGCTGTGTTTCATACACTGGCGTTGTTATATACTAAATAAAAGTTAGAAAATTGTAAGGTAGAGGTATACATCATACATTAGAAAATGGTTTGTATAAAATCCCTTGATCTTTGGGAGATGAGTTGTTTAAAACCACTAAGAGACCTCTGGAGAGGTTCTCTAAAATGGTTAGAGGCCTCCTAGATAGATATCTCCATGCAGTTGAGGGAGTCAACACATCACATGCACCTCACTTACGATCAGTATATATATATATATATATAGTGAATTAACATATACTCATCAGTGGCGTAGCCAGGAAAAAAATTTTACCGAGGCAAAGTTTATACATTGACCTAATTGAGAGGGTCTGCTTCTGACTCAACTGATTCACAAACACTTTCAAGCATGGGTGGTACAGCATTTGCTGGTTGACTCTCCGGTTAGATGGAAGAAACTGTTTCAGAAGACTACATTTCATAAGTAATGCTCCAGCTTAGTTTATGCTATCATGCTTCAATTATTAGACTAGTTTAATTGCATTCAACACAAAAAAACTGACTAGATATTTTGACATAAATGCCAGATGATATAGACCAAGGTGTGTAATGAGAACAGTGGCTATAATTTGTACTGAATCTCGTACTGAATGCTCTATTAGACTATATTACGATGACTGCTCTATTAGAGTATCTCGATCTTCAAGTAGCTGAAAAGTGTCCAACCAATGCCAGACCTTGCCACCGTGGGTTCCGGCCCTGCTTAGTACTACAGCCATGTGTGGTACAGTTATGTTGTTTAGTAATGTTTAAGTAGAAAATTCGGGGTGCCAAAACTCAGGCCTGCTCAGCCTGAATTGTTAAACATTTTTACCGAGGCAGCTGCCTCGGTTGACTCAATGATAGCTACGCCACTGGACTCATACAGACAAAGGTAAGTATATGTGACTCAAGGTGGATTTGCAAAAAGGTATATACTTTTCCACACATTTTACATGCCAGCAAATAAAATAATGGAACGCTTGACTTCAATTGCTCTTATAGTTTCAAAAATGCAGCCAGATACTCATGGAAAATTTCAGGCAATTATATGCGATGATAAAAAGGTTATGAAGCTTCAAAGTTCAAAAAATGGGTCAAATTTTGTGTGTGAAAAGGCACCTTTTTTTCAAATTCGGTCACAGTACAGTTAGCAGCATAAACAACAGTCACTTATAGGCAATTATACCAAACCATCAGGTGTGCAACCATATAATAATATTATATCTTTTATGTTTGTGTATATAGCTGAGATGGTAGCTACCAAATGAGTTCTATAGAGACATGATGATTGGTTGATTCTGCAAAGAACAGTTTGGACATGCACCCTTTCTTCGTGATCTACTATTTGACTAGGAGTTAGGAATCTCAACATTTTGAAATGAACTTCAGTGGTTCTGTCCTAACGAGAAATAGAGAACACATATAACACACATGTGTTACTCCTCCTTATGTATTAAGTGATTTACAGCAAAGGAGACTTAACAACTGAGTGAAATACAATGTTTCTGGAAGGAAATTGTCGACTGGAATAACTTACCAACTTCAATAATTTTCCTTCGGGCATTATTCACTTCCTGGGTGCATCGGCATGCTGTCTTCCCAGTAACAATAACTAAATATTCTTGTAATTTGCCATTACTGCATAAGCTTCACAAACAAAGCTGAATTGCATAGATGTGTACACAGCAAGTCAAAGGAAATCAATTTAATACCATGGCCAGCTGATTATCAGTATAAAATAATATAGCTGGACTTATAAGTCGACTATTCTGAGCAACATTGAAAAGTCAAGCCTATTATGCTTTTAAAATCAAGATTATTATATGCATGCCAATTAAGATCTGACTATATTTCATTAGAATGAGTGGCCACAAGAGTCATACTGTATAATATATAGTATTTCCTGACTGTTGCATTATAGAGTTGTTCGCAACTGCTCTAATAGAGCATCTCCATATTAAGTTTATAAAGCAGTAATGCTGTGGAGTGTATTCTTTTTATTGGATATATGTACATTTTATGTTTAATTAAAATTCTCAAAATAGTTTTGTGCTGGCATAATGCTTGATGCTTTTGCTAGCTGTTATGTTCAAAATTATGCCTTATTAGTGCAAACCTAATTAAAGTATAAAATGTTAAACACTTAGTTTATTACCTGGGTATAACATGAAGAATGACCTTTGTTCAACACTTCCAAGAAAGGTTTTGCAGTACGTTTTACTCTGTCAATTGTAGAGTTTACAAATATACATGACAACATGACATAGAGAACTCATATTGCTGCCAGTTGCAAAAGGTTGTACATTGCTTTTACTTGTTATACCAGCACTTCATTATACCGATGACCCATGCACAGTGCCACACAGTGCTGAACAATTGGCATTGAAAGCAGTAATGGTTGGCCAGCCCATGCATGCCTAACACACAGTAGATGGATCCCAGGGGCATGCCATGTCAATCAACCAAATTGTTTTTGTCACATGTATCTGGAGTACCAGATCTGGTTGCTGGTCCTCTATTTGCTCATCTAGAATTTAAAGTCCTTTGTGTTTTTTAATGATAATTCTACATTAATTTTTCTATTTGCTGTATGGAAAGGCGCATGTGTGTATACATAATACACATACACCCTAAATTGGACCTGAGATTGTTTCAAATTATCGCCTTCATTTCTACCAAATAACATGGACATTTATGAAACCTTTTCTCACATCACAAAATGCCTATACCGATTACAATTACTTCATCAACATGCACATATTCAGGCAAAATGGTGTCACCATTTATTTTATTATAATTAAATTTTATATTTTTATCTCTTAATTTATAATGTACAATATCCTACCTTCATCAAGGCTTTTGTTTGTTCTTCTCCAATTCCTATATCCATTAAGCTAGGGTCTGCAAAGGTATACAGCATTTATAGCACTTCTACACTGTTTGTTGCTTACATCAACTATTTGCCAGCTGCAGGGCTTTTATTTTCCTAAGGCTTTACAGCATGTACAAGTGCTGAATGTCTGCAGGATTCAGTGGTCCTGCAGCCTGTTAAAGGTGTCATATACTATATTTTTGAAAAGTTGATACATGGCAAGAGAAAAAAATCCATGACTGGACCTGGGAAGCCTTGAACCTGTAGCCATCTGATTAATACGTGAATGCTTACAGGAGTCTGCCAGGTAGTCAGGATGTTTTCTCTTGGCCAATGTCATGTATTTGTATCCATAGGAACCTTAGATAAGGTTACATATGTTTGCAGGTGCATGCATTGTGTGCCTCAAAATTCAAATGCTAATGACACTGACCTATATTGATGTGGTTCATTGCTATAGTTCAAACTCCAGTAATAATTTGAACACTTAAACAGTAGATGTGACTGTTCTATTAGAGTAGTTTGCTAACAGTTGTATGTTCTATTAGAGTAATTGAACTAAGCGCTGTGGATATAATCAAGGGCTTTGCTAATCCAAACCAATTCACTAATATGAACAGACTTTTATCAACTTGAGAACAGAGCTGTTCAGATTTATGAGGATCCACCAATAGCAAAATACATTTCCTAAAACCTGCTTTGAAATATTCCAGATCACTGTAAACATCTGAAATCTGAATAGGAAAGACAAGAATTAAGTAATGCATGCAGCACGTAGAGCCTACTGTGAGGGAACATCAGTAAGTATACAATGACCCAACTAATAAGAACCATCAGGTCTGTAATGCCCATTAATTCAATATTATATATTAGAACGTCATCCCAGCACTTTCCTCAACTTGTACCTTTATTCAAAGTTGTACAAGGTATCAAGATTGGCTTGCATGTGTTTTATATGAGAATTCATATCATACCATTAGAATGGTGGTGGGAAGACATTCCTTGATTTGCAGAAACTGTTGCTTTTAAAGATTTGGCAAACTACTATCTTATACACCAGCTTGCAATAGTTATCGTCACTATTCGTGTGATCCACAGGAAATTGCATGATGTCGTATGGACCAACGAGTTGCATGGTTGGCACACTTAAACTATATTTCTTAAGCTAGCTCACGCAGTATATTAAGTCCATTACCGTATGATGGGAAATTTTGACAAAAGAAAGTTAACAAATTTGATGAATCACTTAATTCATCAAACATCCATAAGTGCCTGTAAGTTTAATTGGTAGCTGATGAGTGTAGATTTGTCAAATTTCCCTTCTGTCAAATTACGGTATTTAGTCCGAGTCACATGGTATATTTGCATATAGCTAATACAACATAGGCTTAAGCAAATTTACATAGTGAACACCACCCTCTTTAGAACAACAGTCTCAACACACCAGCTACAGTAATTGCATTTGCAAATCCAATTTTTAAGCAACTTAACATACAGTACTTTGCAGCAGAATTGAAATGAACACCTGAGCTATGTACACTAGCTATCTTACAATCATGAAAACTACACATTTAACTACATAGTGCATAGCAATATTACACTCTAGGAGTAAAGATGTCTTATATGAGTCTCACAATTCAAGATAATCTTCATCTGTAGTAAAGAAATAACAGATATGATATACCGCTACAGTGAGCACATATAGTTAATACCTTTAGACTTCTTTCTTTTGTATTTTGACTTCTTGGTCAGTTCCACAGAAAGTGGTTCATATCCTGTTGCTGATCGAGTAGCAAAATCTCGACCCTGTCTTCTTTTGTGGCGACGTCTCCACACACAACAACAAATAGCGAACAGCAACAACAGAAACACTACAAAACCACCAGCTGCCCCAGCTGCAATGATTATCGTCATCTTATTATCATCTATTGTAACACATAAAAACTGCCAGTGACCATTACCTGATGTGTGTACCTGATTCCTTGCCAGCTGAAGTTGGAGTAGCAGTGGCAACAGATGAGCTTGCAGAAATGGAAGTGATAGTTGAAGCTGATGTAGTGGAGGTCACTACCACTTGTAATGGACTACAAATAGAACTATCTCCAACTCTGACTACTAGATGTGAGCCAACAACTAAAACAGAAAAAAAAATGCATGGCATTCTATAGGGGAAAGTATATGACTCACTAGCATATGGTCCAGTTAATGGTAAGTTAAGATCAGTCAATAAACTCCTCTCAGATAATACTCCATGTTTACCAGTCAGATCACCAACTGGACAAGCTAGTTGGCTATCAAGTGAACAAGTCAGTGGAGCATGATAAGGATTAAATACTGGAGCTTCTTCCTCACAACTGGTCTGTATTGAGAGGTGAATTAAACCACCAGAAGCCTGTGTTTGTCTTTTAACTACATCCCTCTTCTTCTTTGGATCTGTACCAGAAGGTGATGGTGTTACAGTAGTGGAAAGCATAGAAGATGAGGTCGCTGAAGAAGTAAGTGATATATATGGTATTTCTGGGCTAGAAATAATACTAGCTTGTGCTGAGGTTAGGGTTGTACTAGGTAATGATTGTGTAGTATTAGTTGGTACCACAGTTGAGTTTGATGATGTAGGATTAGTTGCGATGATTGAGTTGGAGACAGTTGAGTTAGGAGTGGGCACAATGGTTGAGTTAGAAGTAGCTACGACAGTTGAGTTAGGAGTGGGTACAATGGTTGAGTTAGAAGTAGCTACCACAGTCGAGTTAGGAGTGGGTACAATGGTTGAGTTAGAAGTAGTTACTACAATTGAGTTAAGAGTGAGTACAATGGCTGAGTTAGAAGTGGTTACCACAGTTGAGTTTGGAGTAGTTACCACAGTTGAGATAGGAGTGGATACAATGGTTGAGTTAGAGGTAGTTACCACAGTTGAGTTAAGAGTGGGTACAATGGCTGAATTAGAAGTAGTTACCACAATTGAGTTAAGAGTGGGTACAATGGCTGAGTTAGAAGTGGTTACCACAGTTGAGTTTGGAGTAGTTACCATAGTTGAGTTAGGAGTGGATACAATGGTTGAGTTAGAGGTAGTTACCACAGTTGAGTTAAGAGTGGGTACAATGGCTGAATTAGAAGTGGTTACCACAGTTGAGTTAGGAGTAGTTACCATAGTTGAGTTAGGAGTGGATACAATGGTTGAGTTAGAGGTAGTTACCACAGTTGAGTTAAGAGTGGGTACAATGGCTGAATTAGAAGTGGTTACCACAGTTGAGTTAGGAGTAGTTACCATAGTTGAGTTAGGAGTGGGTACAATGGTTGAATTAGAAGTAGTTACCAGAGTTGAGTTAGGAGTGGGTACAATGGTTGAGTTAGAAATAGTTACCACAGTTGAGTTAAGAGTGGGTACAATGGTTGAGTTAGAAATAGTTACCGCAGTTGAGTTAGAAGTAGTTACCAAAGTTGAGTTAGGAGTGGGTATGATGGTGGAATTAGTAGTTACCACAGTTGAGTGAGAAGTAGTTACCACAGTCGAGTTAGGAGTGGGTACAATGGTTGAATTAGTAGTTACCACAGTTGAGTTAGGAGTGGGTACGATGGTCGAGTTTGACGATGTAGGAATTGGTACCATGGTTGGTAAAGAAGTGCTCATAACTAAAAGAGTTGTAGATGCTATGAGCGTGAATATAGGAGTAGGTAATATTTTGGTTGAAATAATAGGAAACACATTGGTTGATGCCTGTGTTGTTGTTAGTGTGGTAGTGTTTGTGGCCTCCACCACTGAAAGATCCAAATATATCATAGTCTCTGAGAATGGATCATTAGCTAACTGAGTGAGGACAAGTTTCCCCTGAAGTGTTCCTGAAGTGATGTTGACTGTAACAGAAACTGTATTCATGTTATACTTTATGTTAGCACACAACCACCGACTACCATTTGGATAATGTATCACAATAGATCGACCTACAATACTGTCAACACCAAACAGTGATAGGTAAGGATCTGAATAGATAACATTGATGGAGTCTTGATCAGCCAAACTACCATATTTACCACTCAAGTCACCTATCTCATATGCATCAAATGTTATTGGTGAGGATGTGTCTCGTACAACATTCCTTGGATTAAAGTGATCACCAGCAAAACTATTAGCACATTTCTCACTACCTGGAGCAGTTTCATCTACTGGAAAATCATGTACATGATAGCCACTTGCTCTGGAGGATAATCCAGTCAACTCTACTGTAATAGTTGTAGGGGAAAATGGAGATACTTGGTGGAAAATGATTTGACCACTAACTCCATCTTCTTGAAACCTTGCAATAGCTGTCCTTGGAGTATATTCTGATATGTTAGCACAAGCAATTCTTAGAGCTCCGCTGTCTTTTGCATGCACCACAACTGAACGACCAACTATGCTCTCACCAAGTGTATTAACCCTCAGGGGTAGTTCAGTATCAGAATATAACAATGTAGAGTAACCATTTATAAAATCTAATTGTGATGATTTTCCAGAGAGATCTCCTATCTCACAACTAGTCTGATTGGATGGATTACAATATTTCTCATATGTTAGTTCATTAGTGGAAATTCCCCTGGAGTTATAATGTGGCCCCCCATCATCACAATTGCCGGTGCTCCCAATAGTGTTTTCATGAACGTGCCAGTTATGTCCAGTAGAGTCCACCGACCCATTTAGATATGACAGCCTAGTAAACACAGTGGTAGTTGGATTCATCACGAGTGGCTGAATGAAGTAGATATTACCAGTTAAGACACTGCGTAATGGACTATAAGCAATGGTGACATCATCCAGAGGTTCTAAATAGTCAATGTTAGCACACACCCAACGAGCTCCATCTCCATGATGTATCACAACAGAACGGCCAACAATACTGTGTATTCCATATAAGGGCAGGTAGCTATCTCTGAACATAATAAAATCAAATACTGCAGGCAACCGGCCAAATTTTCCACTTAAGTCACCAACTTCACACTGCAAAGGATTATCTTCTGAGCACACTGATGAATAATTAGGATTGTTACTAGCCATTAATGGGTCAAAATGACCTCCAACAGATACAGCACTACAAGCGTCAGGTCTTGCCATGAAAGGGTACTCATGGACATGCCACGGAAAACGTTCTGTTGGATATTGATGGAGACCACTCAGTGCGACAAGTACAGTAGTTCGGTTATCATTGGGTGGTGATTGTACAAAAGTGATTATCCCAGTTACACCATCCATATTGAATGTCGCTGTGGCTGTAATGGCCATCACACCTAAAAATACAGTACATATAAAAATAAACAGTGAGGTTCTAAAATATGTGCCCTCAATCATATAATCAGCATGGATACTTTCAAGAATGTGTGTATGTTAAAATTCCATTAAGACACACAGTAGCATACCATGTAGCCAAGAAAGCTGGTGCACCATACCATTAACAGATGAAAATACTATTGCTTGTGTAGCTACCTCTCTTCATTAAATGGAACCATTTTCACAACATAGCTACCGGCCACCTGGTTACACGGCAAAATATCCAAGGCCATTCACGATATTACAACTACATTTCCTTTTGCTCTTGCATTTCAAGAATACAGTTGGTTCGCATTCATCTGAGCTCTTCTTTCTTGTTAACAACTCTTGCTAAATGGGCCAGCTGCCCAAACATTTAGTAGTGCTGTCAAAAAAGTGCTTTGATACAGGAAAGAACAAGTGAGTTATGAGGCTATAAAAATATCCCATACATTTAGTACGGATGGTTCAGATTCACAAACATGTTGAAAACGTACTTGTTTAACCATTGGGAGTGAACACATGTTCACCTCTTTCATATTACTATATTTGGTGGGCTCAGGTGAACATGAACTGACAAAAATTTATTGCAGATAAAAGCAATATGAGGCTCCACTGTACACTGCTATAGCCATCGCCACCTTGCACCCTGGCTTTTCGGGAGCCACACTCTTTTTTCACAGCTAACATAGATATCACTTCTTTTGTATTGGTAAGTCCCAAAGCCAGCCTACTGCCAGCTTTGGGCTTCTATTTACCTTAGGTATAGCAGAGTGTTTTATCAGAGTTTAACGTATTCGTGTTTTATCAAACTATGCAAAAACAACTTTCTTCATGTGAATGTTCTATTAGAGTATCTTGATCATCTAGTTAAGGGATTATACTCTGTAGCTGTAAAAACAATATAACCTAGCTTCAGTGACAAAATTTTGACCTTGCATACATAATCCGCTAAGTGGAAGCTACAAACAATTTGAATAAAACACAAGTTAAATCAGGTGAGGTTGGGCCAAACAAACGCCAAGACTATACTCTGGTTAAAGGAATTTATGTCAGTAATGAAATTGTTTTGATGTTGGCATAGTATAGTACATGTATTCACATTGAGCTGATACAGTACCTCAAGATAATGTATGGAATATCACAAAGGCTTGAAATTTACGTACAGTATCTAATTGTAGGATCTTAAGACATGGCACTCACTATTTTAGTTATACAAATCCTATTAGGGACCTTATAAGTACAACATCTTCTATGTCGCCTTACAAGTTGATATTGGATCTTCACAACTTCATAACATGACCTTTTCTCAGGTATCAGCCCAGCCTAATTGCCCTGCAACTGTACCAAAACCAGGCTACGAGTGTAAGTGGGCACACTACTGACAAAAACATGTTTCACATAACACGTGGCTAATATGATGATAGTTGTGATGCATCAGACTAACCTCAATGTTCATGTTCTGGAAATGTTCTTGAGTGGTTTACTGTAAACGTTTTGTGCTAACTGTATGGACTGGTGATGAACCATGCATAAAATTATATCTAACAAAAGCATAATACTAGTACTGCAAGGCTATTTATTGTATAATCAGACCCAGAGGCAACGAAATACATATGCACGTGTTGACAAATTCACATTACACTAAGTTCAGGTCCACTAATAGCAAACTTTCAAGTAGTAACACAATTTACATATATACTGTTTCATATTAAATAAACTTGAAACCTATTCTGGCATTGTGAATGACCTCAACTGAACCACGTTGCCAACTACAAGGAAATAGCATTGACTTATGTTTCCGCTATTCATTTTCTGTACGTCGTATAAAGTTCAAGCAAACATAATGAATGACTGGTACACTTACCACATTCAAATCCACTGTAGTAAACTGTTAGCGTGCACAGAATTAGGAGTACACGATTGGGACGCTGTCCATACATGCCGACAGGTTCTTGGTAAGACTAGAACACGCCTTAAGCACCCCTGACTGCTGCGAGGATTTCTGTGTCTTTCGTGACCCCTATTTTAACTAACGAAGCACGTGAGTGATCTCGTGATTAAACGAAAAGGAAGTTTGTTACGAAAGATTACGGAGTTGGCGGTAATTAATTGTCGCTCAAATCCTTTCCATCCCCAACGGCATCTTAGGAGACCTCTTATTTTTTAGATAATAGATAATAATGGTGAGTTGCCTTGATGACTAGAAAGTCGTGTATTGTCATGTTCTAATAAAAGCACACCACGAATGTTTACATGTGTACATTTTAAATCCATGCAGACGGAATTACAAAGCCCACCACATTCTGTAGATGATTACCAGGAGAAACTGGTGAGTGTTATCACATTGTACTTCATTAATAATTCATGATTTGTTCTATCTTGACATGTCTTTCCGAGTGCTCCTTTACCTAATAAAAAGCTCAATTTATTATCTGTGTTGTGTGTAGATGCAAGATCGGTCAAAGAGATTCAAGTTTCTCCTGGAGCAAACAGAAATCTTTACACATTTCTTAAATAGCAGTGGCAGCAAAACTCCCACCAGCCCACTTAAGATGAGTATAGGCCAACCGAGGAAGATGAGAGACAGAATTCCTTCTGAAGGTGCCTCAAAGTAAGTCCATTTTACTACGTACAAAGGTATTATTCTGTGTTATTACAAATGCTCTTAGTCGTCATCGAATGACAGAAGAGGAAGAAGATGAAGAATTGTTAAATGAATCTTCGACTGAGGAAGGTCCAATGGTAGCTCGATTTGCTGATTCTCCGTCATGTCAGTCTAGATAATATTTATTGTGGGTTTGTTTATTATAAATCTTGTCTCCTTTTAGACATTATTAATGGGTTGCTGAGGGATTATCAAGTTAGAGGGCTCAACTGGCTGATATCTCTGTATGAGAATGGCATCAATGGAATCTTAGCAGATGAAATGGTACATATTGCTGTATGGCAGACCACAAACAGAAAAATAACTTATCAAAAATGTTTAAGCATACATACAATTATCACTATTATGCTTACTTTGAACCCTAACGTTTTAGTGTACTGTGGAATTCCTTTGTCTCAGAAACCTTGTTATAGTGTTGTTAGTGAGGTGTCCTGATTAAAAGAACTAGTTCTAAATACTCCTTAGTACAAAGGTCTTCTCTATTGGATATGTACTTCATGCTTGTATGTTTGCCATGTAGGGTTTGGGGAAGACCCTGCAGACGATAGCATTACTGGGATACATGATAAAGTTACGTGGGGTTCCTGGTCCTCATCTTGTGATAGCCCCCAAGTCCACTCTATCTAACTGGATGTCTGAGTTCAAGAGATGGTGCCCTAGTATTGATGTGATTTGTTTCATTGGCAGCCAGCCAGAGAGAGTAAGTGATAACTATTAGCTAAAAGTTGTGTGTGTTTTATTAGAATGTTTTGCAAAGTGGTCTTTATAGGACCATCCATTTTTGGCTCTGTACCTGTTTTGTATATGAGTAAAACTTATGTAAGCAAGGTGACTGTTGACTGTAACAAAGTTGCTTCATTGTCAGTTCTTACAGTCAGTAGATGACAAAATGGCTTGTAGTTTGAATGAGATTTTGCTCTCTCAGTAGGAATACAGTAGGTTCCGTCTGTATATACAGTAACTTAAGAATTTGAGTAGGTAGAACAAAAATAGGAACTTGAACATAAGATTGAGTTTTTGTGAGGCTTATATCATTTCATTCTCATCCATAATGCTGTAAATGATAAAAAGGTTACCATTTGGATATATCAGTTAGTCTGATGAAGTGAATTAAAAGTGTTATTCTCTTGCCTAGGTACTGCTAGTGGAGCAGATGGAAACAACAGAGTGGAATGTCATAGTGACATCATATGAGATGGTGTTGAGAGAAAAGTCAATGTTCAAGAAGTATGGTTGGAGGTACCTGGTCATTGACGAGGCACATCGGATCAAAAATGAAAAGTCAAAGGTACGTAAAAGAGAAGTCATATTACACTGCAAAATCTTGCATCCACTTTCCGAGGGTTGCTACTATAATATCTGGTTTCTACTTCGCTTACAGCTCTTATGAGGGACAGTATTTATGGCTGTGAGCTTTTGGATGTTTATAATACTAAATGAACGGGGTACTGTATTTACTTGGTTAAATGCTGTAGCATTTAAAATCTATGTGGTAACTATTCGAACTCAACCACTACTCGACACCCGAAAACAATGCTTATAAGCTCTAAATCATTTGTGGTACTGCTAAAGTGTGGCTACTATCGAAGGTGCGGGAAAGGTAAATATATTAGAGTATTCATCTCATGCTTGTTGTACAGAAGCACATGACTTTTTGGCTACATATATTTTTGTTGATTCTATATTTCTGGGTTCTATTTTTGTAATTGCCTTATTAGCAGATCAAAATTGCCTATTAGTAAACAATAAAGATGTTTTGTGGCTCATTAGCCACCATCATAATTAGGTAGTGGAATGACATATTATCTCACACTTCAACTATTGGATGTTGTATACATGTGTTAATGGATTCATTGTGAGAGGGAATTAGTCCCAATTATCACTATAATATGGTTGTGCAAAGCTGGTTTTACGCTTATGGTGTGGTAGAATATATGTGAGTGTTGTGTACTCTTTAGGAAGAAACTGCAGTGTAGTAGTGTACACATGCACGATGCACCCTCCCATAAATACGCTAAACTGTTTGTATCTGTTAAGATGGCCGAGTTAATCTTTTGTAACTAGGCGACAACTGTGTCATATCACCCGAAGAATCAATAACAATGAAGTGTGAATTTATGGGATGTAATGAAACATTCTAAAAGAAAACATTGTTTGAAAGCCTTTACTCACATATAGAAAAAACCTTATTATGTTCCCTGAGGTGCATGGTTACCTCTGACAGGTGGCATATGTTTTTACACAGGTAGTGTAATTTTATCCAAAGTAAAATTTGTAGTTTACAATAGTGAGGTAGTGTTTAATAATGATGACAAGTTACTAAAATGGTAACATTGTGTAGTGTGGCAAACATGCTGATAATTGGTATTTGGTAGATGACTTGAGTGTATATATAGGCAGCATAGCCAAGTGGTTAGGGCACTAGCCTGATAACTGAAAGGTGTTCCAGGTTCAGTGCTCAACTAGCTGTTACTGTTGTTTTCTTAAGCAAAAAACTTTACTCACATTGCGCTGGTGTTAAAATGGGGACCTGGTGTCAACTGGGGAAGTAGCCCACCCAGCTGTGGCATCAGTGGGTACCTGGTATTAATTGGGGACACAAATGTACACTATCCATCTCTCACCTAATGGATGAAGGGGGGACCATGTGGGACTATAGGTCGGTGCTCACACCTTAACCTGTGAGACATGGCGCAGCAATGCAGATTACTAGTCTTTTCCCAGGAGGATTTGCGTGGTGTTGACTCATAGCACCTGAGTAACTCGCTGCTGGTTCAGTGGGTTGGCAAAGGCTTTGTTTTATGCCGTATTTATCTGCTGGACTCAAATAAATGCATGGCCCCAAATACACCTGCAACCAGCTATCTGCAATAATGCAGAATCTGCAATAATGGAATCCACCCTGGCATCCACTATACACCAGGGTGCCAGGAGTGATTAAAACGTCAAGTTCACATTTTAGTGGCTAAAGCCTTGAATTACATGCTTCACCTCGCATTTCATTGTTACAAATAAAAATGTCATATTTAGAAAGTAAAATTAAACACCTCATTATGCTTGACTGTGGCTGATACAATGCCACATCAAATAAGGGTCAACATGTATTCCCTCTGATGGTTTTATATTTGTGGCAGGTACTATTTCATGTCAACAACTAGTTCATGTTAATCCTTGTTCTGGCTAATATCAAAGGGTAAAAATTTCTGGTAATTGGCAGCATTTGAAGAACTTCCCATTGTTGCGGCCTAACGTAGCAGGGGAAATGAGGCTTTCAAGGCCATATATATATATATATATATATATTCCTTTTCACAAAGTCCACACCTTGGAATACAAAAATAATTTTGACACAAACTCACACTATGTTTCATTACAGTAGTTTTTTTTTAAAATTCGTGACTGGACTCAATGAATTCCACTGCCACTTATAAAGGTTTATTTTTAAAATAAAAAGTTTATTTTATGGTAAGATAATGTCAACCATAAAACCCTTTGATTTCTTGGTAGTCAAAAGGCCTTGCCTTGTTAGACTTATAAGTGCTGGGTGACTAATGATAATGACCTATACTATTTTTTCAATGGTATTCATGCTCACAGAAAAGTCAACTTTATAAAAGAATTTTATGCCTTTTAACTTCAGGTTGAGAGGTTTGTGTGTTGTGGTGCATTGCGACTTGGATGTAGAAATTCATGATTCATAAATGACTTGTCTTTTAAAATCTTTTAGTGTTCTGATCAGCAGTGTTGTCTGTTCCCCATCATATTAGAGTTTAGTGGAAATATTTTAGCCAAACTAAATCCAAACATTGAGGGTGTTAATTTAGTTTATTGTACACTAATTTTAGGATGTTGTGTCTTTAACTTATCTTGGTTGCATGTGCCTTACACATGGTACACTGGAACAATAATTATAGTGACTAATGAGAATTTAGTTCAGTGGTTAGTTAGTTAACTCAATGTTCCTAAATGGGATGGATTTCTTGTTAGTTTGCATTAAAAAATTGTGCACAGTAGATATATGTACACGTACTCAGAAGTTTGCACTAAGAATGCCTTGGATCTGTAGCTGTCCTGGATGTAACTAAATACTAACCTCCATTGGAAATAATTTTGTCATTGTAATTTGGTCAGGGGGGTTAGTATTCAGTGGACTGGACTACTGGACTGACATATTTTTGGTTTTTACACATTCTGAGGTTGGTTTTATTGAGTCTTGCTAGTAAGAACCCTTTGGGTACCTGCAGCCCACTTCTAAACACTGAAGACAAACAGTGGAATATGTGAAAACTGTCCGCTCAGTCTTAATAATTTCGCTACTGTTCATTATGCCACTATACAACACTTATTCCTTACCTGGTGTGTATTAATGCTGCAGGCAGTGCAGGGAACTGAATATGACAGCAATAGTTAACCAGCGATCAACTAGCCAGTAGACAATCTTTCGAGATATCTTTGAGGAGCAAGCTAGTCTCGCCAGCATGGCCAGTCAGTGCAGGGCTTACCAATTAGAGATTTTTCAGCATGGGCACTTATAATCTTTATTTGATAAGCCCCTACACTGAAACAGCGAGACTAGTGAGAGCAAGACTAATGAGACTAGCTTGCTGCAAGCTTGCTCTAAGGATATATCTTGAAGGATATTGTCTACTGGCTAGTTGATTGCTGGTTAACTATTGCTGTCACATTCACTGGCGGAATTCCCTGCACTGCCTGCAGCATTACTACACACCAGGTAAGGAATAGCTAAGTGTTGTATAGTGGCATAATGAACAGTAGTGAAATTATTAAGAGACAGTTTTCGCATATTCCACTGTTTGTCTTCAGTGTTTAGAAGTGGGCTGCAGGTGCCCAAAGGGTTCTTACTAGCAAAAATCCAACCATAGAATGTGCAAAAACCAAAAATATATCAGTCCAGTAGTCCAGTCCACTGAATAGTGACGCCCTTTGGTCAGCAACTTGGTCAGAGCAGCCATTTTTGTACAAATTGGTTGATATGTAAAATGTTGTAGCGTTTAGTTAGCACAAAGGTCTTGAGAGTGTGTAGTTTCAAAGAAATTTTAAACATCAGAAAATGTGTTGGTTGTGTTCAGGCTAGTTTCCATATAACCACAAACATATGCATTATTGCCTTTGTCCCAAGCACATGACTGGTATCAGTGGCCTTGCGACAGTGGATAAACAGTTCTTTGTTTTTGGTTATAGCGAACTGTAAAAACAAAAACAAGGGATAGACTTTCATGAGTGACGATGCAATTCATTATAATCATTTTAGTGACACAAGATGAAACATGGCATATGTGCTAGCATTAATGTTGGGAAGACATTGCTGACATTTTCCTGCAGTGTTTGCTTCCATATAGGTCTGGTCTGTAACGTTGGAAGAACCAGCAAGGGCTTCCAACTCATAAGTCACTGTCAAATCACTTAGATGCTTTATTTGTAGTTCACTATACTTGTTGTAATTTATTTGTCTTTTGGTAGAATCTTAGCATCCTTAAGTGGAGTACTTGTTTTGTCTTTTTCTTCAGCTTTCAGAGATTGTGCGTCAATTCCAGACAACTAATCGGTTGCTGCTGACAGGAACTCCATTGCAGAACAACTTGCATGAACTTTGGGCTCTGTTAAACTTCCTTCTTCCCGATGTGTTTAATTCTTCTGAAGACTTTGATGCCTGGTTTAGTAATTGTAACTTAGAGGATACTGCTTTAGTGGAACGACTGCATAAGGTTTGTGTGTGTGCGCGTGCGTGCGTGCGTGTGTGTGTGTGTGTGTGTTATGATGTATGCTTCAGTACGATGTATGTTGTGCTTGACAATTGACACGTTAGTTGTTACATTTTCAATTGACTGAAGACTCTTATATTGCTTAGTATTCACCGAGTGTATCACATACTGAGTGTATCACATACCGAGTGTATCAACAACACAACTCAATCAACCTTGTGTTTAGCTTATGTTTGTATTGTCCAATCTCTTTCTCAAGGTGCTCCGGCCATTTTTACTTCGTCGTTTGAAGTCAGATGTAGAGAAGGGCCTACTGCCTAAAAAGGAGGTGAAGATCTATGTGGGCTTGAGCAAGATGCAGAGGGAGATGTACACAAAGATTTTAATGAAGGATATAGACATTGTTAACTGTGCAGGCAAGACTGAAAAGTTGAGACTGCTCAACATTTTGATGCAGTTGAGGAAATGTGCTAACCACCCCTATCTGTTTGATGGAGCTGAACCAGGTAAGTGTGTGTCTGTGTCCGTGTCTGTGTGTCGGTGTCCGTGTCTGTGTGTTGGTGTCTGTGTTTGGTGTTTGGTGGGTGTGCGTGAGATAACAAGACAGGGAGGTGTGCCTGTGTGTAGACATGTATGTGTTTTGTTTGTTTTTGTTTACATAACAACAGTGCATTCACATGTTCAACACACACATAGGTCCCCCTTACACAACAGACACCCACCTGGTATACAATGCTGGAAAAATGTGTGTGCTAGACAAACTATTAGGCAAACTGAAGGAAGAAGGTACTGCTTGTAGCCACTTAATGTGTACTTTTGTAACCAATTAGGTCTTTTTCTTCTAGGTTCTCGTGTGCTTGTATTTAGTCAGATGACACGTATGCTTGACATTTTGGAGGATTACTGCTTGTGGAAAGATTAC
This sequence comes from Dysidea avara, assembly GCF_963678975.1. Lineage (NCBI taxonomy): Eukaryota > Metazoa > Porifera > Demospongiae > Dictyoceratida > Dysideidae > Dysidea > Dysidea avara. Next base: position 14,555,667 of record NC_089282.1, on the reverse strand, counting down.
GATTATTGCCGTCTTGACGGACAGACACCCCACACTGAGAGACAGGTACATACCTTAATGTGTCCACATTCATACCAGTGTATGTATGCCATATTGATCAATACTATAGTCACCAGTTTAGTTTGATCAGCAAATTCTCTAGCCATATAGGCAGACATTTTTGAGGGATGATAGTTTCATGGCAGGGGGGGTAGGCGTAATGGAATTACATAAGGCCCTTAGTACTACTAAAATATATTCAAAAGAAATGGATTCTTCTACCTCTCTACAGTGTTGGGGCAATTACTTTTTAAAATCAACTCGTTACATATTAATATTACTTGCAACTGAACTATTTAGTTACAGTTACATATTACCCACAAAATAAAGTAACTATAATAATATTACTTTGTGTCCACAGCCTTTAGTTGTCATGTGTGCAACTACCACCTTATCATGTGACATGATTGCGTTGTTGGACAATCTGTAAATCTTGGTTATAAGTAAGAAGCTGGTGAATAAGCTCACACTGGTTGTGGCTAGGCATTACTCAGTGGATTACTAATGAGATTAGTAACTTTGTTACTTTTAGTAATAATATTAGACTTGTTACAGTAACTTATTACTTAGGTAACACTTTACATTTGTAAGTAAAGTAACTTGAGTTATATTACCAGTTTTTAGAGTGTATTTCGTATATTACTTAGTTACCACAAAAGCAATAAATACTATGTAACGTGTTACCCCCAAAACTGCCTCTCGATCTATAGGGATATATCCGACAGAGGCGATTGTTTGTAGGTTGTTTGATAAATGCAGAGACTATTAGTGGCGAATTGGTGATCGCCACGTGTCGTCATTTCGGAACGCTGATTTCTTTGTAACGGTTTTGTATTTCTTCATGAAAATCACGCCTTCGTAAAGTACAAACATGGTAGAACTCAAATATCTGTCGAACCTTGTCGAACCTCTTCATCAATATTTTGTACAGTAACCATTCGCTCATGTGAAATTTTTTCAAGCATTGTTTAAGTGCATTGCATAACGTACATCAGTTCATGTGGGCTTGTTGTACCTCCTCTGGTTTCATGGAAATGTGTTAAATTTATTTAAAAATTTTTTTTGCGGAAACAATTAAATGTAACCAATGATTAAAAGCTACCATCACTTGAATTTCTGCTTGTACCGTAATCAAGAAATAAAACACTCAGTTTCATTCTCAAATAAGGTCATGTCCATGTTGGTTCCAAACAAAACCATGGTGTACTTCATGTACTAACTAATAGGACCACCGCATTGTAGTAACCATGTTGAGTATGTCCAAATATTAAGCCAATAATGACTCATTATTCAGGCCACATTTTTGGTATCAAAAGTTGCTGTACGCATTGTAGTAACCATGTTGAGTATGTCCAAATATTAAGCCAATAATGACTCATTATTCAGGCCACATTTTTGGTATCAAAAGTTGCTGTATGGTTTCACTGTCCACACATAAACTCACAAAACTGTTTGGCCTGTGAACAGCAGGGGGAGAAGCTTGTTATTGTTGACATAGTAATTTATCACTTGTGTACTTGCTTAACATTACTTAATTAGGAAGTTGGTCAGGTGTCACAAGCTCATGACACACTGTCATACATGATTACACTAGTAAACTCACTAACATAATGTTCTCAGGGCTCTGCCCACATCACTCATCTGGCCAACAGCTACATGTTTTGAGAATATTGCTGTATTCATGATTTCCGACCAGCAATATTGATCCAAAGTATACATGTTTGTAGTTGCTTTATTTGATTATGATAGGCATTGCTGACTGAGAAAGCTGGTGTTGAAACTGAGTATTCTTATTGTTTCATGCAGCTATACATTGATGACTTCAACCGGCCAGACAGTACAAAGTTTCTCTTTATGCTGTCAACTCGTGCTGGTGGCCTGGGCATCAACTTAGCAACAGCAGACATTGTGATACTCTACGACAGTGACTGGAACCCACAAGTGGACCTGCAAGCTCAGGTAAGTACTAGAAATATAACTTTTTGTGATTGTTTCACTGAAATTTTTCGTGTTTTGGTCTACTCGTGTTTTGTAGGATCGCTCACATCGGATTGGCCAGACCAAACAGGTGAAGGTATTCCGATTCATTACAGAGCACACGGTAGAGGAACGTATCGTTGAGAGAGCAGAGATGAAGCTACGACTTGACGCTGTTGTGATACAACAAGGTGTGTTAGATATTGCATACCATATTATGCCATGAATATATTTAGTTTAATTTTGTAAATTATATATGTACGCACGAACATGCTTGTGTTCATGGAGTTATAGAAGTGTTTTATATTCAATACTTTAGTGTAGATCTTTTGAGGTATATATTCTTCATAGCAAAGAAACCGCTTGCAGTGGAAGCCTTGATGTCCACTGTTTTAGTCTGTTTTGCTGTGGTAAAGAGGCTGTCATCTTTCAGAAATAACATTTTGATAACACAAGCCCGTTGGGAGTGAAATTTATCCTGACTAATAAGGGTTTTCTATTGTGTTTTTTAATTTGAAAAATCCTTTCTGAGATAAATAGATTCCAAATTTCCCTGTTGTATTCAGAATGCTCTCTATTACTTAAGCACTTGTAATCCTATTGTAGTTATCATGCTAGGCCAAACATATTGTTCACGCACTTCAAGGTCTATTAAGTATGACAAGGCAAATGCCTTGACAGTTTTGAAACCGAAAACCACAAAATTGAGGAAATGGTTAATTTTTAAAAATAAACTTATTTACTCAGCTATAATCATTACAATCCCATTTCCCTGGGTGGGGGAGGTAGGTGGTGCATTGAGGTCTACTACTCAAACCATAGACGCCTGCAAAGAAAACTGCAGCAACAAAACCAAAGCGAGGATGACAAAATAGCACTGACCAAAATCTTTAAAAAGAAAAATATATATATGTGGTCAAGACGTTAGAGCTTCTAGAAGCTCTGTTTTACACAATGCATCACCTATACAAAATCCATACATGTGTTTACTGTAGAAGGGCTGCACCGGACACATACATGTACTTTTATTACATGGATATAATGTATATGTGTGTGTTAATATTACATCACAGTTTTACTTAAGTGCTGCTGCAATATGATCTGTTCTTGTATTGCCTCAGGAAGACTGAGCAATCCATTAACCAGCTGGCATTGCAATTTAAGCCTCTAAAACAGTAAAATATTTCTTTGAGTCTTTGATGAGCTGTCTGTGAATGCTTAGTGCTTATAAGTGTGAGACAATACTTGACCATTTTTGTAGCCTCAAGTTTGCTTCCCAGTTAATAGAAAAATGCTGGTAGTGTTTATGTGTTAGAATTCCCAAACTCAGCCACTACATGGTTTGTAGAAGAAGAAACCTTTATTGCAGTGCTAAAACAGTACTAGTTACAAAATGTGCCATGTTAGGTGTTAGGTTCTTGACTTCTTGTCAGCTACAGAAGTGTGGTTGAAAGCAGCCACAACTGTTTAAATCATACAATTACTCTTCTATTGTGAGTGACAATAAAGCTAATTAAATTTCTCTCATTGAATAATTTCATTTAGCCTGGAGGCTACTATCTCTCATTTGTTGGCATAGCAACCTTGTTTTGTTTGGCTAAATGTATGAGTGTTGTCTTCAGATCTGGTCACAGTGTTTAGTGTATTATACAACAGGGGCAGAGTTCAAGTGCTTACATTATATAGTACAAACCCATTGACTTAATGGTGCCATATGTGTATCATATGTGGGATGTATGTTCTTGGGAAGTACACAAATACCTTGAACCCTCCATGTAAGCATGCTCTTTCAAAACAGGCATAACCTGATTAGCCTGTTTGTGTAGAGCACCATCTACTGTGATCTGTGGAATTTGGCAGCTTATTTCAACCAGGTCATCCCACTTACACAAATGCTTGTATGAGTTACAGCTAACTGTTTATGGGATGGATATTTATACGATTTGTTGTTTTTGGATGGCTTGTGATTTTGTGTATGCCGTCGTGTTGTGACTGTTTTAGGCACCATGTTTTAATTGTATTAGGCCGACTAGTGGATTCTCAACGCAAGCTTGGCAAGGATGAAATGTTGTCGATGATCAGGCACGGTGCTGATGTTGTGTTTAGCTCCCGAGATTCAATGGTAACTGACAATGATATTGATGAAATCTTAGAACGAGGAGAACTGAAGGTACCTATAGTCTATCCCTAATGTGCACTTCATTTTATACTCTCTTTCTTTTGCCATACTTTATTTAGACAGCAGAAATGAACAAGAAATTAGAAGATCTTGGAGAATCACAGCTGCGCAATTTTACTGTCGATGCTCCGGCTGGCAGTGTGTACCAATTTGAGGGAGAAGACTTCCGTGAAAAACGAAAGGTTTTTTTGTAAAGTTTTTGCCTACAAAAGGTTACCACAAGCGTATTTCTAGGAAGCAGCTGCGAGTATCCACTGGATTGAGCCTCCAAAGAGAGAAAGAAAAGCCAACTATGCAATCGACGCTTACTTCAGAGATGCTCTAAGAACTTCTTCAGAACCTCGAGCCCATAAGGTACAATATGAGTACAATGATTTATTCATAACACATCCAATTCTTAACACTTGAAATCTTAGTTAGTAATTAGAGTAATTGACACTTTATAGGCTCCCAGACCACCTAAGCAACCAAATGTCCAAGACTACCAGTTTTTCCCTCTAAGACTGTTTGAGATTCTGGACCAGGAGATTTACCATTACAGGAAATCATTGGGATATAAGGTAAGAATGGGGTTACCATAGAAATTCATGTACAATATAATTTTTTGTTTGAGGTTTTTGAACATGCTAGCAATTGTTGTTGTGGTTGTTCAAATGATGTTTTGTCTTGGCTAAACCTTTATTGGTGCTGGCAGTTAGCCAGTTAGGCCAGGCAGGACTTTGTTCTGAGTTGGTGTGAAGCCACATAAAGATATGTCCTGGTGCATTTGTGGTTGTTGTAAGTGTATTTGTATCCCATAGTCGAGCTGGTGGGAGAGAGCCAGCTGCCACAAATGCACTCAGCTGCTGTTGAAATGGAATTCATTTGCTGTGGGCTTTTTGTCTGATCACCTGAGTAATGTGTTCACTTCCTCACAGAGCAAGGCTTGTTGTCTATTATTGGATGTTTAACGATCTATATTTAGGTTTGCCTGTATGGGATGCCTCGCATTTTTAAATCCTAATTTGGCATCTGTTTTCATGCCATTGTCACAAGTGATTTGTTGTATTGTTCCAGGTGCCTCTCAACCCTGAACAACCAGATGCTGAAGAGATCCAGAAACAAGAACAGGAGAAGATAGATACAGCTGAGCCACTGACAGAGGCACAACTAGAGGAAAGGGAAAAGCTCCTTCAAGAGGTACACAAGTATGTTGGTGACATTGAAATTCATGGGAACTACCCACAAAGGGATTTACCAACTGGTCTAAGAGAGATTTTAACCAGTTTGTGAAGACTAGCGCTGAATATGGGCGAGAAGATCTTGACGCAATCAGTAAAGAAATAGATGGCAAAACGCCAGAAGAAGTAAATATCCAACTGTATTTGCACAGTTTATTTTTTATTCCCCATTAGGTTTGTGAATATGCTGCCGTGTTCTGGGAGCGTAAAGATGAACTTGAAGACCACGATCGCATCATGACCTTAATTGAGAAAGGCGAACAAAAGATACAACGTAAACAGGACATCCGAAATGCTTTGGACACCAAGGTAATTTTTGTCAGTGCTATCTTAACCTTATGGAATGTGTTACATTACATTTCACAGATGTCGTTCTATCGAGCACCGTTCCATCAACTGCATATCGTGTATGGTACAAATAAGGGCAAAAACTATACTGAAGAGGAAGATAGGTTTTTGGTAGGTTTTTGTGTAGTCACTAAGGCACGCTTCACTGGCTGCTTGTGATGCTGGGTAAACATTGAAAACTGTTTGATGACAACATTATTGTTATTATTGTTGCTAAATAGTTGAAGAGTTGGGATGGTTTCATTTTCATGGCTTTTCTGTCACCAATAGCATCCTAGTGTATTCATCATAACATTTCTCACTACAGTTGCATGTAATGTATAGTATTTACTAATAAAAGACACTATAACTTTGTATGCTATGTTTCGTAGAATTTCTGGAGACATTGAAGACACATTCATAGTGTAGCATAATTGTAACAATTGTGATGTAAATTGACGTCTATAATCGATGGGTGGTTAATTTGGTACACAACAATTATCATTGTTTTGGCTTACCCTAATGCTATAATATAAAGTCTTGTAGTTTATTATTGTAAATCATTAAAGATGTATTTATTTAACTGATGCGATTATGTTGTGTGAGTGTGTGTGTGTGTGTGTGTGTTTCTGTAGTTGTGTATGTTGCACTCCATTGGGTTCGACAAAGAGAATGTTTACGAAGAAATTCGTAACGCTGTCAGAAATGCTCCCCAATTCCGATTTGATTGGTTCATTAAATCTCGGACGGCGCTGGTAAGTGTTTCTTTGCAAAACAATTCACTAAACAATTTTTCCAACTGCTGTTAAAAGAATATTTCATGTAACCCAAGATGGGTCTAGTTACCAAGTTTGATGGATGTGTAATTGTTTGATAATTGTTATTGTGGTTATGGTTTAGCCTGATACCCTTCAAGCGTTAACACATGTCCCTTTGAAGTGATTGTACTGTAGTACAACACAGTTTGCGCTAATAGCCATCACACTTTAGGGTGACAAGGACCCTGCCTTACCTAAAGTTAGGCCCTTCCCTTCATTCTTTCACCTGAGCTGTAAATTGAGATTGAAACTAGGTCTACACCTGAAACATTCATCACCATTTCTGTGGCCATATTTTGCTGTTTGATTCATTTAACATCTTCTGTGTTGTGGCAGCATCATTTGTAGACTAATTTCTCTTCTTTGTGTAGGTGTACTTCTCTTTGTTCTTGTCTAAATTCTGTGAGTTTGTATCTACATGCTCTGTCATCTTATGGCTTTTCTATGTAACAATTTTCATTTCGTGGTGTCAGCTATAAGTCTCAAATAACCTTATGTGTCTTGTGATAAAATAATTAGCAATCATTTTATGAGTATCTTAAACTGGTTAGCCATTCTTGTTTGCTTGCTTCCTTTTTGTCTGTGAAACAGTAGAAATTGTCTTCATATACTTTGTGTGATATCACAGACAAAAATATTTCATAAATAGATGGTGAGACACTTCACACTTTATCACAATGCTAGGGAAACAGTTGACTGGCTGTCTAGCTACCACTCCTAATTTGTCTAGTTCAGTAGGAATTACCTTTTGATGTATCTGTCTTCAGCTGTTGGCTGGCCAAATATGGTAGATTAATTTGTCTCCAGTCTGTTCAAGTGCAGATAGTTTTAAAATCACATAATGGTTTGTATGGAGTCCCAGTTGTTGGGTGATTAAACCATATCCCATAGATTGTATTGCCTATGTGCTAATGTTTAGGCAGAGAATTCTGTGTGCATGGTTCAAGCTTGTTTACTCTATTTTATGATGCACTAAGGCTATCAGTGATTATTTTGTCTTCTAGGAGATTCAACGTCGTTGTAATACTTTAATTGGTTTGGTTGAAAAAGAAGTTCAAGAAATGGAAGAAAAAGAAAGACAAGAGAAAAGAAAGAGAGGCCCTAAACTAAAGGCAAGGAGATATTTTGTATAACATCAAGTTTAACATGTATTTGTTTGATAGATACATTCTACTACTGCTGGACAGAAAAGAAAAGATGGCGGAGGCACCCCAGAAAGAAGTAGATCGAAGAAAAGAAAGAATGCCACATAAAACTTGAACATTTAGCAGAAACACCATTCACTCAAACTGCCACACATGATAATACTTAGTTTTATTTATTGCCACGTCATTATCAGTTTCCAACTGAAGTATATTATATAAGTGAACTATTGATATCAGAGACTACTGTGTAGTACAGCTGATCGATGTCTTTTATTTAAGCGCATCTGATTACAAAAGAATTTAGCGAGCGAACTTTGTACTGTTTTTATGAGTTTATGGGATGCAACCGACAGTTTTTTGGCTCCCCAGTCAGTTAATTGGCATTCACTCGTTGTTATCAAATGCTGGAGATCAGTAGAATAACATAGCTCGGGAATTTCTCGCAATTGGCACTCTGATTTTGTTAGCTTCGTCGAAACAACAGAGAAAGGAGAACAACGTATGTACGGCAATATGGCCCGCGAAGCGTTATCTCCCGATTGGACCAGAAGGTACGTTGGTAAAAATTCTTCTAACATTGTATTTTGTTTTTGAACTTCTAAGTAAAATGTAAATCGCTTTGTTTCTGAAAACAGGTACTATTGTAGTGTAAGTAGATTCCTCTATAGTTCTGTGGTTAGCTTTGCCAATGGGTAATTTTATTTGATGATAATGGATGTGTCCTAGGACACTTAAGTAACATTTTTTTCTTACTTTTAGTAGTCGATTGGAGCGAAAGAGGAGCCGAGACAGTGGGAAAATGCTGACACAGCGGCCCAGCATGTCAAGTAACGGGTCATCAACGTTATTTGAGATCGATATGGACATTCTGGAAGGAGTTAATAGAAGAGACTCACAGCCAGCACCCAAGACTGTACCTAAAGGTCTATCATTCTTCCAGCGAAGCAATAAAAACTGGTTAAATCCTACATTCAATTCAAGAATATTGGAGAACGTACTGAAAGCCAAGTTACATGAATATGTACGCCGAAGATTTAGAGCTACTTTGGGAATACTGTGTATATTTTGTGGTATTTGGTTGGCGTTTTTCTCGACGCAAAGCGAAGTTCCCAGTAACACAAGAGATAGCTCGGAATATTCAGTTACGTATCATTGGTGGTACATTATTGGTGGTGGCCTTCTACTAGTCACTATAGTAATATACATTGCTGTATCATTTGTGGTTTATAAAGCCTCTTCATGGCTGTTCTTTTCATTTCTACTTTTCCTTGCAATATTCTCATATTTACTTTCCCTCACAATGGAATTTGATCACGACTCACCGATATTCGGATCTGTATCATTTGTAGTACAATTCAGTATTTCATCAATGTTGTTGATCTTCATTCACGTCCTATCACTGCAGTCATGGACTGTCAATTGTGTTTTGAGCGTTTTGTACATACTTATTTTGGAGATTCTACATGGATTTTTTGGACGTGGTAAGAATGGTGATCAGTTTTCATCTCGGACTGTTATTATTTCCAGGGTAACTCACACCATTTTACTGATTTGTGTAAATCTTATCGCTGCCAATGCTGGTTATTTTCTAACTGTTCGACACCATGACACTTTTTGGAAAATAACTCAGTGTCTTTTCTATAGAGAAGGACACTCTTTAGAGAGAGTTTTGAAAGAGAAGACGATTCATTCTTTAATCCCCAATCACATTGCTAATTCGCTAATGACTGAAGAGGTGCAACAGTCCCTAATGGAAGAAACAATGTCTGCCCTTCAGTTTCCATTATACCAGCTTGATAATGTGAGCATTTTGTTTGCTGATATTGTTGGGTTTACATCACTCTCAGCAACAATGCCAGCTGCAAAGATGGTTGCCATCCTCAATGACATTTTTTCAAAGTTTGATCATCTAGCTAGAGTACACAACTGTGAGAAAATCAGTACATTAGGCGATTGTTATTTCTGTGTGTCCGGGTGTCCTCAGGCTGACCCCAATCATGCCAGCAACATAGTTGATATGGGGCTTGGTATTGTCTCAGAGTTACAACGCTACAAAAGAGAGAGAGGTTACGACATAGATATGAGAGTGGGGATTCACACTGGCACAGTCCTATCTGGTGTAATTGGAACTAAACGATTCAAATATGATGTGTGGTCTGAAGATGTGTCTCTGGCTGGCCAAGTAGAGCGCTGTGGTGTACCAGGACAAGTTATGATAACTGAAGCAACCTACAGGCACATCTCCAGTGCATATACATGTGAGAATGTGTGCTTGCCAAATTTCCCACATGCTATTGCAACTTACTGGGTCAGAGAAAGAAGACACCACAGTACAGGCACTCCAACAAGAACATGGAAATATCGAATCAGAAACATTGACCTTGCTATGCCTGTGGCATCAGACAGAGACAATGACAGTATTAGTTCACGGAGTGCTACAAGCAGTAGCACTGGTCCTTTAACAAGAGCTTTGTGCCGCCTTCCTTGTTTATCAAGACGTGGAGAAGAAGGTGAATGTGAAATGGAGCGCAGTGTATCAACAGACTCCATTATTGAAATCATGAACAGGCGTTCAGAGTTAGACAAGTGCCGCTCAATTGCCGACCACTCAAACGAGAAAGATGTTGATCAGAGAATTGTTGAAATGATTGAGAAGAACAATGTAGAACTTGAAACATTCTTTGAGACACATTTACAGCTTATTTGGCTAACCTATGGGAACCCAGAAATGGAAAAGGAGTACAGAAGTTATGGCAAAACTTTACGAAAGTCTGGTCCTAAAGATGCCGAAGTTAACTTTTGTGTCTCAAGATTAAGTTTCTTCGTGGATGTATTTATATCCTTCTTGTTATTCACTTTTTGCTGTGTGTCGGTTTTTCTTGCTGCTGGTAGTACATCAAGAGAGAGATTGTCTCTCATTGTGGTTACAGTTGCTGGGATAATCATCGAACTACCTATTCTTGTTTTGTCATTTGTTATTTTCAAACCCCGTTTTTTCCCTAAATGGTTTGTCAAACGTGCACAGTTTATTCTAAACTGGAACATAAAAACTGGAATAGCTCTTATCTGTATTTTCGGCCCAATGTCAGTCAACTGCTTGAATTTAGCAGTGTGCCACTCGGATGGTTTTGTCAGTGAAGAGAGTATAGTGAATACTAGAGTATCCTTTTACATTTTAATTGTCGTATTAACTTCAACTATTAACTTTATGGAAGTGAGTTACTTGGCCAAACTGTTTGGAGGTATTGTGTCAGTATCAGTAGTACTATCGATTGCCTATGTTAAACAATTCACGTCGTGTTCCTCCAAGTCTGATGATATGCATATTAATACCAACATTACTTCAAAAGACATTGAGAAATACTTTGAAAGGCATGTCTTACCAGAAACTATCATTCTACTAATACTTTTGTTGTTTCTATTAATCCAAGTTAATCGCATGTCTGAAACAACTGTTAGACGTCAGTTTAATGGATTGATGGAGGCATGGCGTGGCAAGCGTAATGTGAGGCTTCTCACAGACCAGGCAAACCGATTGTTGAGCAACATAATCCCGAAACATGTGAATAAGGAACTTAGAAAAACAGGCAAATTTTCTAAAGACCATGACTGTGTTGGGGTGATATTTGCCTCCATTGAAAACCTCCATTCGTTTGTTACCCAAGATGATGTTACAAGTTTAAATGAAGAAGAATCTGTATGCAAAATCAGACTGCTGAGTGAAATTGTCAGCCATTTTGATAACTTGCTCAGCCGCAAAGACTTTGGTGGCATTGAAAAAATAAAGACAATTGGAAGCACGTACATGGCTGCATCAGGTCTTTTAGAAATAGATGAACGTCGTCCCTCAGTTGCTCACCTTGTAAACCTTGTTAACTTTGCTTTACAACTAACTGAGCTAATGAATTGGATGAATATTGAACTCAAAAGGAAATTTAGCTCAGTGGAAGAACTACAGATTAGAATTGGCTTCAACTTTGGTCCCGTCACTTCAGGAGTGGTTGGCACCAGTAAATTACTTTATGATATCTGGGGTGACACTGTCAATGTAGCCAGCAGAATGCAGAGTACAGGTGTGACAGGTAAAATTCAACTACCCTCCACCTGTACTAGATTATTGGACAGATATTTTGAATTTGAACGTCATGGGACAATCCTCGTCAAAGGCAAAGGTGACATGGAGACTGTATTTATTACTGGCCGAAGAAGAGTATTCATTCAGTTTGAACCTATTCCTGAACAGTGTGATATACCCGAGGACTGTGAAATCCTTGATGAGTCGCAAGTATGACACCCACATACCTTGTCTTTTTAGATCTATTGTCATTATTTAAATATCTAAAAATATTATACCACTTCAATATACATGCATTTGTTTGTTGTCTCGTGTTTTTAAATCTGTACTTGTATGTATGAAAAAGTATGTACCCACATTATTGCATGTATGTACAGTGTATATATATATATATATTATATTATATAAAACTATGCGACTTCGGTTCATTTTTGTACAGCATTTCATTACATGTACAAATACAATAAAATCGATTTGTCCACTTATAAAATGGTTTCAGGTAATGTTGATGGCATATCTCTTTGTATTGAAGCCTGCAACACAAGGCATTAGTGGTTTTGGATGCTTTACAAGTTCAGAATGGCTATATTTGGGTAGAAAACGCATTCTTTAATTACAACTGTCAGACCAAGGAAATTAAATTGCAGTGTCATACCTTGTAGTCTTCCTATTATCTGGAAAATTGTACACCTGGATTTTCACACTGCTAATGGAAGAGAAGAAACGCTCCAATTTCATACTAGACAGATACTACATGCTAACCTGCACTTGTCTTGACATCTACCACCCTTTGAACTGGCGGCCCTTGCTGCTTGTGGTGTAACATTCTTTTCAGTAATTGTTGGCAAGCTTCTTGAAAGATCTGCAGGAGTGGTGGAAGGTCTTTCATTTTTGATGGAACTCGTTTCTAACAGTTTGCGTTGTGGGGAAGTTTTTAGGAGATTGTCCTGTGAGAAGGATACTTTGATGCTCGACCCTTCTGAGGCCTCCAGAGGGGCACATTTCTTAGGACTCTTGGAAGCAGCAGTAGTAGATGGTGTAGATTCTTTTGCCATGGCATCCTTTGTTGAGGATGGTCGTGATACTAAAAAGCTTTTCACAGTCTGTCTACATTGCTCCACCTGGGTAAAGAAAATAACCACCAAACCATAACATCTACCTCAATTGGTACTTGTTGTTTCTCAGCTATCATCTGACCAGCAACCTCAGAAGCGAAATCATAGACCTCCCCAAAATTCAATTGCCTAGATCTGTCCATAAATCATGCCAGTATTACACAATACAATAACTAATGTTACCTATAGGTTTCTGCTACACTATCTCCTCTGCCGGGGATTATCACTTTTGACATCAAAGCAGGTTGCAAAGACCCTGTGTGACACACAATGAATATATATATAATTCAGATGGATAATATTCAAATATTGTAGTACTTCTTCTGTTGCGGCTGGTTGGCTTCATAGTTGAAAGTTTTGTAGGAGAGTTGGCACTTTGACACCGTTGTTCTAATCCTCTCTTTGCTACCACTGGAATGGTGGGAACTATAGTTGCTTCACCTCCTACAAGTCATGATCACAGCAACCATACTTTGTAGGGCAGCAGCAAATACACCTCTCACTTGTAATTCCCAGTACTGTTGACATGTAGTTTGTGGTAAATGTGGTATGCGGCCTCATTTCTGATGTTTTTAGCTTTTCATCCTCAGTTACAACAGCCTCCTACAAATTCCAACATACAAGCATGTGGTTTCAACCTTATAGTGTGCTCAATTAGCTACATTTGTGTGGCATTTTAACTATGCAACTCAACATAACCATTACATTTAATAGAGCAGGAGCTGTTTGTGGTCTTGATATCTCCTTCTGATCAGTTGAAGTCACATGTATAGCAGGCTTTCTTGTAGTGCGACTCTTGGACTGAAGGGGGCATAATTTATAATAAGGACACCAAATGGGGTCACGTACCGAAAACAATAGCGGTTTATTAGCTAAATACCAGTCATGAACGCTCTCCAATTCTTTCTTTTGATCCTTCTCATCTGGGTTACTGTAAAAGACATAATAATATTGAGTTGCTGGACGGTGGCCGGCTTTTATACCTTGCCACATGTTTCAGCATGGTTGCAAGAGCAGCAGAGAAGCAGTAATCCCTTCCATTAACAACGCTTTGAAAAAATAATTTGGTTTACTTAACTAACTTACGAATTGGTGAGGATTTATTTACCTCGCAGTAGTGGCGTGGCCATTTCTACTACTCCCACTCCCATGTTTAGCGACGGCGTTCAGCATACGATTGAATTCAGCATAACAGGTAAGCTTTTAAAAGTAACATTTACTCGGGAACGAATTACAACTCTTTACCTTTGAGCAGCGGAGACAACTTGTGTCCCTGTCCATGTTTTCAGATGTTGACACGCCCCTTGGTGATGTTATTTCTTGACGCGCATATGTTCGCAGTTGCTAAGGGCCACGGACGCCGAAATCGGCTGGATGGACTACTGTTGCTTTAAATGCAAAAGTAAATTAACACCACTCAATTCTAAATGTGCAAAAAGCAAAGATATATTTAAAAGGTGTTACTTTCAGCACTTCTCACTTTACTATTTGGTAGGTCACGTGCGATCACGTGACATACGAACCCTGCGCTTTTATCCGAATAAAGAAGTCAAGAAATCATCCGATGTAAAACAGTCTTTTAACAGGTTTGTGCCTTTTTCAATGTATTCACTCATTGTTATTATTATTTTTAGCTTGCGCAAATATGGCTTTTACTCTTGCCCGAATGGTGGGTAGACCGTTGCCCCCACAACCGGTAGACTTCCTTCTACCAACCGGTATAATTGTATCACTCCAGTGTCACCAGTCCGAGACTTTGTCAGAGGTAAAGAAGCGACTATGGGCTGAGACAAAGAAAAACCACCCGTTGTTCAGTCTTCTCCGGGATGCAGCTTGGTACAACTTCCTTGGAGTGACAACTGATGGATCAAAAGAAGAATTTGTAGATGACACAAGAACACTGAAAGATTTGGACTTATTTCAGCCTCTTTTAAAATTGGTAGAGCGACAGGGTGACCAAAGTGAAAAGTTTTTCAATGCAGAAATTGGAAACTTGATTGGCAGAAGACTACACGATTTCGATGTCATGGGACCAGAGATTCAAGATTTCCGACGCAGGATTCTGCCAATTTGTGAGAATGCGATTGCAGAAAGAAAGAAAAATTCTCGTCTTATGGCCAAATACTACTTCCCGCCAAATCTGGATGTTACATCATCTGTCCCGCCAAATGCACCATCAAATGTTTTTGCTTCTCAACAATTTCAGGCAGAAGTGTTGTTTGTTGATGGAGACCAAGGGTCTTCAAGGGAGCTGTCTACCACCATCAACATAGGTGTAAACATGGATCCATCAGCTATTGTGAAATTGGTTCTTCAGAAGCAGAAATTTGCATCGCCCAGTTCACAGAACAATAGTGACTATGTGCTGAAGGTATGTGGCCGTGAGGAATACTTCCTGGAAGATTGTCCTATCACTAAATACAAGGTGTGTTTTCAACCACTTATTGTTTTATTGTTGATGTATGTTTATTTGCACATACACACATGCACGCACAAACATACACACACGCACACACACACACACACGCACACACACACACACGAAGAGGAGCCTCTAGCAGCCATGCGAAACACAGCTACTGTATAGTAAAAAAACTTTGACGATAAAAAACTGGTGAATTTGGCAAATGACATTACAATCGCCAAAGTTTTATCCGCCAATTTAGTAATCACATGAGCAGATTAGCCATGTTGAAAGGATGGGTACTGGAGTATCGTGACAGGTATTGTGGGTATTTCCAAGCATTCCCTTCAATTGTCATGAGGTTCATTGTCCCACAACAGTTCATGAAAATCCAAACATTGCTCTCGACATTACAATAACCAGCGAACAATGCTTACACTTGTACGGTAGCTACCACTCAAATGCAACGTTGCTACGCAAAAGTGCAAGTGATTAAAAGATTTACTAATTAAGGGGTGTGGCAGCTGTTTTCATTGTGAGTCGTCATCCCTCAATAAAGACTCGCGATCAAAATGGTTGCCATGCTCCTTAATTGGCGAGTTGTGTAATCACTCACGTGTAGCAATGTTGTATTCGAGCAGTACAGTACGTGGCAGCTAAAAAAAATTCACATGGAGCAAAGTTTTTTCATTATTTTTGCAATAGTGGGTTTTCGCCAAACTTTTACCGCCAAGCTTTTTTACTATACGGTGCACCACTTGAGTCTTGTGCAGAAAAATCCTCCTGTGGCAGGACTACAGGAGGACTGTCCTAGTCTCATGGAAAGGGGCCACAGAACCCGAAGTTCTACGATGACCCCAACACTGCTATGTAAGTAAAGATTCTTGCTCAAGTAAACAACAGCTACTTGATATTGCACCTGGAACCTTTGGCCAATGTTGCGTCACACACATACACATATACAAGGATGATTTATGGTGCATACAAAAAAGGTTTTAAAATATGTGCTTATATAGCGTTTTGTAAGCTAGCAGGGATCATTACAGTAACTAATTAATAGTTAGTTACTCTAGTGTATGTGTATGCAAAGTAGATCACATTGTTAATATTTTTTCTTCCAGTATATTCGTCAGTGTCTAGTGAAGGCCAAGAAACCACAGTTAGCACTGAAAATGTTTAAGAGCATCATCCCAGTGGAGTGGCTTGAGGAACGATTCATTCCTCCAGTGTATAGTGGCAATGCTATGCCAGCCATGCCTCAAGCTAACAGGATTTCAGGTTGGTGTAGTCTTACTGTTGCTTGATTTACTGTTTTTTTTTTTAATGCACATGTAAACAACATTTGGGAAGGACAGCCAGTTCCCAGAGTTTACACAGAGTCAACAAATTTATAATCTTGCCATTATTGATATATGCATCTGTATGAAGAACCTTTACCATAATTAAATCTCATTAAGTATTATCTTGAAAATTAGTCTCGTCAAAATGTCAAAAATTGTATACTGATACAAAGTCAAGACAGTGTGCAAATATGCCATATAGATTTTTTTTTCAGTGTAATTTCAAGACACAATAATGCGTGTGTTATTATGTATATTACACGTATTCGGTAGGTTCTACTCCATTTTCTCTGCTAACGCAGTCAGAATTTGTGTCGATATACGAGATCCGGGAAACGCTAAAAGTCAAGATATTTTCTGCCAAGAATGTCAACATAAGTGACAATTATAAGGTATGTACATACCATAACCTGTGGTAAGTGTGTATATTTCAAATTTCTGACTATTGCGAATGCATAAATGCAGGAACCTATAAATGCTGCAAGGCGGCACTTATAACTATTGACAAACAAAATGATATACAATATACAGATGTATGTTTCACTGTGCACACACTTGTCAACCTGAGTCATTGGGAGATATCTAGCCAACTTAGCTGAGTAATTTATTTACAAACTTTCTCTTTAGAGGACCTCCAGGACAGTGAATATGTCAGCTTTCGTTTCTAGACCTGGCCTGGAACCAAAAGCATTCTTTCCTGCATGATGTAAGTCATTTTGTTTGCTTGCAAGGTAAGCATGAAGGGACTCCACCTGGTCTCCACCACACATTCACCGCAAGGTGTGTGTTACCAGGAGCTGGTAGCATGGGCCCACACACCCTTTCGTGCATACAGAGTCCAGCAGTGCAGACCTGATTTTTTCTCATGCAGGGCTTTATTGCCTGCATTATAAGTGCCCATATAGAAAAAGTACTCTGGATAACATATATACACCATTCCATAATTCTGCTGCTACAATAGCGCAGATTGCAGTATTGGTTGGCATCATAGCATTAATTTCTGGGGGTACGTTGACAACATAGTTGATTAATACATGCATTCCTTTTTTGGTTGGATGTGTATACTGCTAGTAATAAAAGGCCTATGAGACTAACACATTAGTATTAGTATTGATTTCTGGGAAAAGGCACAGCCTGTGAATCCTACTCAATAACATACATACAAATCAATCATTATAAAAATAATGATGATCAGACCAACGTTTATCTAAGAGATTCTTGAATGAAGTTAATGAATCAGCATTAACAATGTAATCAGGTAAACTATTCCAGTCATTAATTACCCTGCTTTATTTTTCACAAACACATGTTTTCACACAGGTCTAGGGGGTTATCCATAAGCACTTGTATAGGTGTGGTAATCACTTTTGTTATTGTTTTTACAGTATTGTATTCAGCCTAATAGTATTGTCACAATATAGAATACACTAACCACCTTTCAATTCATAATGACAAGACAGCGATTCAAATATTATTGGCCAAATAACACAGCTATTATTGCCACAGGTGATCAATTTTTGATGCATGTGTGTTTCGTGTAGTAAGGATTCTATGGAGAACTATATAAACAGAGAAAGAGTTTAAATCCAGCCAATGTTTTAGTGGCAGCTACGTATTTAAATAGTTAGTTTTTTTTGTATGGAATTAATCCTTCTATACTTCTCATACCAACATTGCTGGTTTTACTGAAACAGCGTTTTCCTGAAACATGATACCTTGCATATCAATAGAAACCCATATGAACCTTGCAGCACTAGTGGTTCCTGGTGGTGGCCATGGCACCATTATAGTGACCATGTCAAGTAGGTCACAGCTAAGGTGTACTTTATGACTATTGAATTGGCCACTTTGTTGAGGCCATAAATTTTAGTCCAGAAGGTGCCCTCCCCTATTGCCAAGGCTTCTTCAAGCTTCTTTGTGGCATTGCTTTCTGCTACATTATTGCCCCCCAAAGAAGAGCAAGTTTATATGGATGGGTATATTTATGTTCCATTGTACATCTAACCGTTTTCCCCTACAGGTTCATGTTCGTGCTGGCATATACCATGGTGGTGATCTGTTGTGCAGCATTGTGTCCTCTCAGATTGGGGTCAGCCCCACCTCCTCAGTGTGGAATGAGATCATGGAGTTTGCCATGCCGATGTGTGACATTCCTCGTTCTGCTCGACTCTGTTTCATCATATTTGGAAAGTAATAGCAGTTAAGTGTGGTGGAACCTGCCTAAGTCAGCCAGTCAGTCATGCAAAATTTTCTATAACACTTACAAACTATTTTCTTGTAGAATTAAAGTGGCCACTAAGGCAGGTTCCGCATTTACACCAGATGCATGCGTGAAAGTGTTTTGTAAACACACATGTATGCCTGCTGCCCGTGAACAAAATTTTTGTTGTTGTAAGTGACTTGCGTGTGTCACTATTGAAACCATGCAGGGAGGTATAATTGAGGTTGTTCGTATGTCATCGAATGTTATATGATCTCAAAAGAAAAAGTTTAACCCTGATGCGGTAGTATTGAATCATAAAGTATTTTAATGCATAAATTGATATTGATAAATTACAATTTCCTCTCAGCCACCCAACACTTTGTGTGGCTTTCCTAGCCATGAAACATCATGCGTACTTCTTGAAAATACTTCATAATATCGATGCCAATTTTTCAGACACCATACTAGTTTGTGTAATCATAGTTGTAGTATGTCATAGTGTTATGACTTCCTCCAACTCGGGTTTTCTCTATCAGATGTGAAATACAGGTGTGGCAAATTGTTAAGAATGTTGTGAATTCCTTTGCTACAGGTTCTGGAGGCATTCAATAATAATCTCACTAAACTATGTACATTGCTGGCCTTGTAGACTATCGACCATAGTTAGTTGTTTCCGGTAGAAAATCTTATAGGGCTTTGGCAAAATAATTTGTGCAGAAATGTGTTGTAACAGCAATACTGCTCTGAATGTGATTACATTTCTTACTGGGAGTTTCCATAGTAGCAAATAATGTGAATAATTACTGATTAATAAATTAATTATCCAAAAAATCTAAATCACATTATGATGATTAATAAACAACATCAATCAACAGTGTGTGAGCAATTAAACGGCTGATTACATGTGGTTGATTTCTTACCTCTGTTCAATCACACAACATCAACTTGCTTTGTTGCCACCTTAGCTGGATTCTGTCCAACAATTCTGATACATATCCTAACATGGACTGAGATTATTATTGTACTGACTTATAAGGATTTTAATTATAAACGCTGGTGAATTTTAAGGAACGTTGGCTCCTTTGTATGACTACATTTGCCAATCACGCAACCCTAGATTTAGGTAGGGTTTTTAGAACTTATCCTTGGTACAAGTGTACTACAGTGGTTTTGTATTGTTTTATAGTACAAATGTGCACATCTTTTACTTTTGTACAGAAATGCTTAATGTTTTGGTGTACATACCAATTTTATAGGTATCAGACCAGCACTTCTATGCATGATAATTCCCAGCTGTTTTTTGCTTTTCCTTCATTAAGGCTATTACCACATTGCTATTAATATAATCCATACATTAGGCATACAGTAGTTGTTCTGTAGAGATTAAGCTATTAGTTAAAACACCACATTGTTTTGGCTAATAAAAAAAGTGTCAGTTTTAAAGCCACACTGGCTGCACTACATTATTGAATTTTATTACTGGAAGCATGAATGTCTTCATACAAGACATATGTGACCCAGTCTGAGAAAACCGGTCTTATCACCCATGTCAGCAGATTCGATTTTTCACCCAGGACACACAGCTACATGAATAAACTATCTAATTCCACATTTAAAATCAGCTAGACTTGAGTGGTCTGGTTTTGCTGGCTGCTTTTTCCAAGCCCAGTGGCGATCCGTACGTGTGGTGTGGGGCCTTCATGGAGCTCTGGTCAGCCTGGGAATGACTGTGTGGCTGTACAGCTCTGTGGTGTTGAATAAGTACCTCTGCTGTGAGTTTCCTTTCATTTTAGCCAGTTGTGAGACCTCATTGGCTCAAAACTTGGCCTAATTCATCCCTTGGCCTTCCTGTTCAATTTTTGAACACCATCTTGCCCGCCTTCCAGGGCCCCCCCGCCTCCCACCCAATTTGCAGCTCGCCTGGTACAGTCAACCTCGGTTTAAAAACTATCTAAAATGGCAGGAAACTTAGTTGTTGGCTACTTGCACAGTGGATACTCTGTAAGGTAAGGAATTGGTATAAAACGTGTGAAAATTTGGTACACATAGCTTCAACCATTGGCGAGCTACAACACACTAAATACCTAAAACCGGCATTTCTCAATACTTTTAAATAGGCGGTAAGCTTTTGTCAGACTGGGTCACATATATGTATATTTTCCTGGTATGTATATTGATCATCATGTGATCATTCCAAAGCTGGGTGGCTGTATATTTGGTTTCAGACCCACTTAATTTTTATTTTCAAAATGAAATTCATAACTGGCTGTATAAACACATAGTGTGGACTGAATGGCGTGATATATTTGAGGTCAAAGGTGGTAGCAGGGTATTATTTCTGTTTTAATAACAAAGCTAAGTGTGAAATTGCTCTATGACCACTATCCTTGCCAACCTTGGCCACTGCATAATCCATAACCTTATTAGGGTCATGCTGTATGCAAGTCATAAATACATACGAGACCGCAAACATGCATTTTATTGAAGTTGGAGCAATACAGTAGTAATGTTTTGATTTTGATTAGCCGTTAATGCATGATTAGTGTAATATCAATTTGTTGCTTTGTCCCTGTAGACTGTTGTAAATGAATTAATCTACATGTGGTAGCACACGCCTGTTTTAAGGGGCACCGGCATTGTGTATTTTGTTCCTAGATAGATAAATAAATAAGGAATTAGTGAAGTAGTGAAAGAACTTTAAAATCTAGCTGGGTTTAGTTGTACTATTACAAAAGATATTTGAAATCTGCCGCAATAACGAGTGGGTCACACATTTGCATCTTTTAAGGTATTACAAAGACTGTAAGCTGTAAGCAAATGTACAATATATTGCACACACGACAATAGGTAAGACATCTCCCTTCGTGCTTAATATAGTATTTTTCTGTTTTGTCCATTTGTGGTTTGTCATGTCATCGTAGAAGTGTTACTTCAATTTAACATGCTTTATGCTAATATTGTTTTATTATCGTTTTGCAGGAACACTGCGAAGAAGAAGAAAAACGTAAGGCCCACCAGTAGCAGTCTCAGAGTTTTATTTGAATTATTTTCTTTGTTTATTGTTGCCTGTAGCAAAATGTCACTATAGCAATGGCCAACGTGAATTTGTTCAACTACTCCAGCACATTTCTGCTTGGTAAGCACATGTTGTATTGTTGGCCGGTGGATGCTGGGCAGTTTGAGGACTCACTACACTACCTGGGGACAACTGTTCCTAACCCAAACACCAATGAGTGTGTCCAGTTGGAGATTGAGATTATGCCACCGACCACTCCTTTGAACAAGAAACCGCTTACTTTCCCTACCTTTGACCAGGTGCGTGTGTGTGTGTGTGGTGCATGGGCATGTGTGTTGTAGTGTGGATGTGTAGCACAAAATGTTGTGTACATGTTAATCACAATTGATTCTCCTGTCTTGATAGGTTGATAGCTATGCAAGGGATTTGGGTGACATTGCTTACGCTGCAGTAAGTTAAAATATTCATGTATAAGACCATGTCAACTTGATTAGTTGTTGTTTGATGGGTCTGACCAACTCAATCTTTTTCATAGGTTAAAAAATTTAAACTGTAAGTGGAAAATGAAGCTAAAATACCACTAGAAATTGTGATCACAAGCCTCGCATGTAATTGTACTGTTTGCCTGCAAATATCTTCTCAAAACCAATAAACACACTCCATGGCTGCAAGCAAATGTATTTGTTATTTTTTGTACTCCTTTAGTCTTAATGTGTTATTTATATGCCAACCTACTGACCCTATTCTTACGAGTTTTTGGCCCATTAAACAAGTAATCAAGTTGAAGTGGCCTAATTACATGGTATATACTAGCATTGGTACCTGTCTCAATGTAGGACAATAATTTTAGATTCTGCATTAACCACAATAAAATATATCATTAATGCTATCTAGAATGTTAGGGCTGATTTTGCTAGCATAATAGAGTTACAAGACTCTAGGTTTGTTATGATATGTGACTGGATCTATGAAACCGGACATGTGAGTGTGTGGGTACGAACTACACCTCTTCATATTTCACACAACAGGTTGTATTTCATTACTGTAATGGAATATCTGTATTCTGTAACTTGTATTACAAAGCCATATGACTATTTAATAATTAATAATGGTAGAAAATCACGTGGCTATTTTATAATCACATAAAAAGGTTAAGTCATGCAAGTTAGCATATTCAATGAACCAACATGTCCTACTTTTTCAGCCCCAGTCACATCATGGACCCTTTATGTTGTAGAAAAGTTGTACGACAATAAATGCACTTGAATCTAAACATCATCTGCTTCTAATGCACCCTTAACAGGGGGCTTGATTTTTCTGCATCCATATATAAAGCAAGGCTCTGTCACTAGAGTGATTCTGTAGTACATAGTATTCCATACTCCTTCCTTGCTTGTCTCTATGTATAAGATTTCATATTTACCACTCAATGCTGATTGTACATGTAGTGACCCCACCCTCTGTAAAACCAAAAACAGTCCAGTTCAAATACTATGAACTTCCCGTGAGCAAAAAAAAAGTCAAGTTAAAAAG
Source organism: Dysidea avara (assembly GCF_963678975.1). Classification (NCBI taxonomy): domain Eukaryota; kingdom Metazoa; phylum Porifera; class Demospongiae; order Dictyoceratida; family Dysideidae; genus Dysidea; species Dysidea avara. The sequence goes on along the minus strand of NC_089282.1, from coordinate 14,532,276 downwards.
TAATTACCAAAAGGTATGCTAAAATGGGGAGAAAAAAAAGTATGTTGCTGGTAGGATTTGAACCCACAAAAACCTGCTCAACCGCAAGCCAGGTACTCCACCAGCTCAACCACAAAAGCTACACATAAGTACATTACCACTCAACTATTGGTTTGCAGTGGAATTCAGCTGAAGATGATGGCCTAGTGTGCTGTAGTGGATGAAGGAAAGCATATAGAGGCTTGCATTAAACTTTGTGAGGTAGCCAGATTATGAGCGTTTTCATTTCACGTGTGAATAGATTAGTAAGTAAGCATTGTCAATATCTGATGCATGAAAAAGTGTGGCACCAAAAGATGGTGTTGAGAAGAAAAAAAAAGTTGTCATGGGCTGGAATCAAACCCTGGATCTTTGGGTTATGTGCTAACACTAGAACTGTTTGTCTGGTTTTAGCTCAAGTTTTCCTCTACACCAATGCCTTCCAAGTTTGAATGAAAGTATGCAGTGATCTACAACAGCAAACTTGGAGTTGCCAACTGATGGGCACTCTTAATTTTGCCAAATCCCATTGTCGATACGGACTTTGGTTGTAGATTTAGCAGCCTCACAAAGAAAGGATGAAGATGGACAAACAAATAGACAGACAGCTTTTCAACTTTATGTATAGCGGCATCATGCAGAGTGAAAATGGATAGACAGATAGACAGCTTTTTTCCACTATATATAAGGCTGTTTGTATAAAGTTTTATGTTATCTGACACATTCTTTTTATTAGGAAAAATTCCCTCCATCAGATGTGCGTGAATTGCAAAGGATTATAGAACAAGATCCACTGGCCACGTTGGATGAACAGGATCAGATGCACGTTTGGAGCATGAGGTAAGTCAGAAACACTACACGGTCATGTGGCACATGTAACTGTGTTTTGTTGTGTAGAAATGTTTGCTTGAAGAAGTTTCCTGTGTCGTTGCCTAAACTGCTGTCTTCTATTTCATGGAACAACCGCAGTGATGTAGCCCAGGTGTATATTTAGTGTATGAGTGCATGTAGTGTCTATGTGGAACCAACTCAGTTATCCAAGCCTCTAATATCCACATTCCCTATAACTCTGAAATTGTGTGTGAACTTGTTGCAGCAAACCTAAAATCTTAGAGTTCTAATAGAATGGTGGTCTAATGGAACAATAGAACACATCATCTGGCTAACCAGAATTCAGGTCAACTGGTACCATACCTGAACCTCCATGTGTAATAGGTTAACTAAATTCTTGTTGAGCATACAGTATGTACTTACAGAAGAAAACACTCTAATAGAACATTCATCTAAAGTAGAAAATTAATTATCCAAACTAATGCAGGGAGGAAGAGTTATTCATAAAAATTAATGTAAATCAAGGATTCATTTATTTATTTATTTACAGAGCTACTCTAATAAAATAATTATACACTTTGGGAGTGGCTATTCATACAGGCCCTTACCAGGAGGTTATAGTTTATTTGTATGACATAGGAGCAATGTGACACTGGCATGTTGCATAAGTAAACAGAAATGTGCGGAACTTAGATGTGAATATGCATTTATGGCTGAGTAACTAGCAAGAAAACATGTATATCATATTTGTTGTGAAGTGAGAAGAATAGAGGACAATGAATCTACTCATTGCTTGAGAGAAAGAGGACATGTGCCATAATGTGTTCCATTGTTACCTGTTAGCATTCACTTATCGTGGCCATTAGTGTCCATTAGCATCCATCTAGTAGTGTCCATTAGGTACAGTTGTAATCTGAGTTCGACATATTTTGCTTCACTGGCCTGTGAAATCATTACAGTTAAACAGCTTCAAATACAGTAATATCAAAGAGGTGAACATGTGTTCACTCCCAATGGTTTTGTACTGAAACAAGCATGTTTTCATGTTGTAAACATGTTTGTGCGCCCATACTAAATGTATGGCATATTTTTAAAGCCTCATAACTTACTTGTTCCAGCCTGTATCAAAGCACTTTTTTGATAAACAGTTCCAGCATTTGAAGGGCTTCACAGTGCTAAATGTTTGAGTAGCTGGCCCTTGTAACAAGAATGAGCCTTATCTGAAATTACATCACAGACATAAAATGGCTGCTGTATGTGGGTTGTTTGTGAAATTTGTATGGGCGATTATGGGAAGAAAATTTTTGAACAGCGATATCTCAGCTAAGACGGAAGGTATCGAGCTCTAACCAGCAGGTATGGTTATACATTAGCTGAAAGAATAGGAATCTAGCGTTGTTTTGAAAATCAACCGAAAATCGCTTTTACCCACTTACTGTGTTGTCTTATAACCATACCTGCTAGTTAGAGTTTGATATCTTCCTTCTTGGCTGAGATATTGCCGTTCAAAAATTTTCTTCACATAGTCACCCACACAAATTTTACAAATATCCCCACACTACAGCGGCCATTTTTAAATCTGTGACGTAATTTTGGATAAAGCTCATTATTAACAAGAAACAAGGGCTCAGGTGAACGTGAACAGACTATAGTGCCTCACTATTCCTTTAAATAGAATATAGGCTATTCATATGGCAGTAATCCGTCACAACTCAAGTATCATGCATACAAAGATTTGGTGAGTTCAAGGTGGAGCCATTTCCGCTGAAGGCAGTAGACATCAGACTCATCATAACTTATGTACCTTCATACACACAGTGAAAAATATCATTATGCTCATCAAACAATCCTCATATTTGATTTAGGGTTATTGGGTTGAGCTGTGGTTTCTTCTTCACCTAGATATATATTTGTAGGTCACATGACTGCAGTAATTTATTGACAAATACTCTAATAGAACAGTCATTGTGACATTCGGGTATGGTTAATTGAATTTGGATAATTGATTTTCTACTGGATTACAATTAAGATATTCCAGATACCTGCTGATCCATTGCATTTTACATTCACTACTGTAGATGTATGTGTTGCTGTTTGAGTGGGAGCGTCTACCTCCAGAAAAGGCTATGCAGTTGCTGGATTACCACTATGCTGATGTGGCTGTTAGGAACTATGCTGTGGATTGTTTGGAGCAGCTTGAGTGAGTACTATCTTTTGTGTAAGGTGTATAGGCATGTGTGTGCATGTGTTGTGTGTGCGTGTGTGCATGGTGTACATATACCTGTGATTAATACAAATTCTATTTCTTCTTCAGTGATGGTAGTCTGTCACAGTACTTGCTGCAGCTGGTTCAGGTATGTACACATCCAGCAGTTAAAAACTGTCTGGGTATCATACTACTCTTCTTGTAGGTGTTGAAATATGAATCTTACCTTGACAATGCCCTGGGGCATTTCCTACTGAAACGTGCTTTAAGGAATAAGACAATTGGTCATTACTTATTCTGGCATCTCAGGTTTGCAGACTTGACTAGACTGTACTGTTTACAAATTGTGTGTGCTTGTAGGGCTGAGATGCACTTGCCTGCAGTGTCTGTACGGTTTGGTCTCCTCTTGGAGGCTTACTGCCGTGGCTGTGGTTTTTACATGAAGGAACTAAGTGACCAGGTAACATTAATTAAACAAATAAATAGAGAGATAGCCCCCTATATGTATATGAAATAGTGCTGAAAGAAGTCGGGATTTATGTAGTTTTAGTCTTGTCTGACTATAACTGTTTTATGTTTAGCTAAATGCTCTTAACAAGATGAGGAGTCTTACTGAGATGCTGCAGAGAACAGTGAGTATTCCACATCAGTAAATGCTTGCCTGTTAAATGTGTGACTATGTACAGAGTAAGAAGAGGCCAGAAGCTATCAAGGCTATGCAGGATAGTTTGAGGGAGCAATCGTATGTGGAAGGCTTTTCAAACTTCCTTTCACCACTTGATCCAAGCTTGAAACTAAGTCAGCTGAAGTGAGAAGCATTGTCGTGTCCACTACAAGGTGGTGACAATCTTGTGTTGTGGTTGTAGGCCTGATAGTTGCAAGTTCATGGACTCTAAAATGAAGCCACTGTGGCTTGTATTTGAGAATGAAGATAAGACTGGTCAAGATGTCTATCAAATATTCAAACATGGAGATGGTGAGATATTGTGATAGCTGATGTAGGCTCGTGTGCATGTGCTTGGGAAGTACATCCACACTACACATATGCATGTAACTACTCACATGTACATACACATGCGCAAAAACACACACACACAACACACATTTGTACACAGAGGTAGAAACTCCTTACCTTGCTGTTTCTCTGTTTATAGATCTACGTCAGGATATGCTGACTCTGCAAATTATCAGTTTGATGGACACTTTTTGGCAGCAAGCCGGACTAGACTTACGGTAAAAAAATATGTGGTGTTAATTAAGTAGCTCAGTCGAATCAATGTAGTTTTGACCATCTCCAGTAGTGCCCTGATTCTTGTGTGTATAGTCTTCAATGAAATGTACTGAAGACTTTCTGTACTCGTTAATATAAATTTGACTTTTTGACTGATATCTAATTAATGCCTACCTTCTAAGTAAGGCCATTTTAATATTGTTAGTGCTCCACAGTACAGACAATGTATAGATTGTTAAACACACACACACATTAGTAATGAATGTATAATGGCCGCATGTGTCATTAGCCTTGGGCCAGTTTAAATATAATATGCTTTGATTCATTACACTGAGCAACACGTAGCATTACACAGTACAAAAAGGACAGAAAAAGTGTAAGTTTGAAGTAAATAGAAATGCAGCAATGAGTTATTTGATTAGTTTGTTGTGATATACAGATTTGGTGTTACCACTGTTACACATGTTACAAATTCAAATGAGGGTGGAATTCACAAAGAACATAACGTCTTGAGGGTACACAGGTGTACATCAGTGGTAATAGATTCAGTTTATTAAGGCATGTTTTGTAAATTTCGATTTTGCTTATGTGTGCTGATCCATGCATCAGCTTACCAAATACTGCTATATTAGACCAGCCGCGTGTTCTATTAGAGTAGTTGAGAATGTACACCACACATCTTAAAACAATATTTGAAGGTCCCCAGGGGTTCATTCCAATGTCTAACAAGATTACACATCTTTAAAACTACACACTTGTGTTTTAACTATATACTGTTACAACTAATTCTGCCATATAGTATGATTCCATATGGATGTCTGTCTACTGGAGACCAGATTGGAATGATTGAGGTGGTATTGAACTCGCACACAGTTGCTAACATCCAGAAGAAGAAAGGGGGTGGGGCCAAGGGTGCTTTTGACAAGACCACACTCTACCAGTATTTGACAGAACATAATCCTGACATTGATAAGTGAGTTATGTTGTTGTGTGGTTGTGGGTGTGAAGGGTACGTGTGCATACGTACATGCATATAAGTGTGTGTCTGTGCATGCATGTGTGTGTGTTTGTGTGGATATGATATTGAAATAGTTACTGTAGATAGTGGCATTTTCATTCACAATATAGTTTGGGACAAGCAGTAGAGAATTTCACATACTCCTGCTGTGGCTACTGTGTGGCCACATTTGTGCTGGGAATCGGTGACCGACACTCAGACAATATCATGTTGACCAAAACTGGAAACGTTAGTAATGCAGATGTTTCTTGTACTTACTAAAAAAGGACTTTAGTGAATGATATTATGATTTGTTGATATTGTGTTTGTGTAGCTTTTCCACATTGATTTTGGTCACTTTCTTGGGAACTTCAAGAGCAAGTTTGGAGTAAAGAGAGAAAGAGTTCCCTTCGTGCTCACAAATGATTTCATCTACATTATCACTGATGGTGGAGACGAGCACAACCTCAAGTTCAAGAAGTGAGTTAGTTTGTACTTAGGACACATACACACGCACACACGCTGCGCACACACAGACACACACATACACACACAGAGAACTATATTACAGCAGAACCTTGGTATCCGATACTTGATCTGCCAACCCTATTTGAATGTCAAAAGTGGCTGTTCAACTGTTGTGCATTCATTAGACAAAAGTGTATGTTCTATTAGAGTAGTTGAACAGAGCTCTATATAAAAGCTTTATTTGACCTTAAGTAGTTATAAGTTGAGCCATAAAGTACTGGTTACATTATGTTGTCTACAAAAGGTTCAAACAGCTGTGCGAGAAGGCATTCTTGGAGTTAAGAAAGAAGGGAGACCTGTTTATCAACCTATTCTGTATGATGTTGTCCACTGGTATACCAGAGCTGAGGAGCATTGATGATATCAGCTACATCAGAGAGGCTTTGTGTCTTGGAGAAACAGAACAGGTAAGAGAGTATCCTCTTTTTCTAGTAAGATGACTATGTGATGTTTGTAGTTTGCATTGAAGAACTTCAGGAAGAAGTTTCAAGAGGCGGTAAAGAACAACAACACTGTTAGTATCAACTGGTGGATGCACAACATGGTGCATTAGACTGTAGCTAAAGTTTATATGCTTACTTTTTAAAATAAAGTAGTATTTTGTTGTTAAGAGCAAATGTACTGGTAATTAGTGGTAAATAATATATAGTATTATTGTTGTTGAAAAGTGAGAAGAGAATTTTCATGCAATTCCCTACAGGTTGAAACTTACCTTTATGTTCTAACAACGACAGCAGTAGCAGAGATATTACTTGTGTATGCTTACCCACATCTTCCAACAACAGTCTCTCAGCTGAAGGTTGCTAGCAACTTAATGGAAGCAAGTGTATGTCAGTCCAGTTCACTAAAAAGGAGATGAAACAGCTATCACAAAAATTACTGTCCTAAATTCAGTAATCTGCAAAACAATCAATCTGGCAGAAAACCAATTTAGATTCAGAGAACATCACTCCTGTGAAATGCACTGCTCATGATTATCAACAGTAGAGTCAAGGCAATAAACAGGAAACCATACAACTAGATTTGGCAGTAGTAGACTTCTCCATGGGCTTTGGCAAGGTTGTGCATGGATGACTTCTAGGAGTATTATGGGTTTGAACCCTTTCTCCATAACAGAACACAACAAGTAATAGTGGAGGCCGCTATTCCACTACCCAAGCCATCAGAAAAGTATCATAATTATATGTGTACAGTCTTCAGTAAACACTATTATAATTATAGCTACTTTTTCCTTATTAAGGACTAGCTCAATGGAACAGTCTATCAACTTGAAACATTTAATAGTCAACAACCAATTGCAACTTAGCATTTATATTGTAATTGTCAGGATTTGACAAGGGGGTGCACCAAGGCAGTAGGTATAGTGCGGAAGCAGGGAGTGTGGGGGTCACAGTCCCTCAGAAGCTAATTAAGATACTTCATGTTTCAGAACTTAAAATTATGTTTTAGAGTACTTTTATGATCTAGTAATAAGTTGTGATTTTCTAATTGGTCTACATAGAGCTGTAAGCAGCATTACATTTGTTTGGTAGTATACTGTAGTTAGCTGAAATAACTACATGTGTGGTACTTTCATTTGGGTTTGTTTAGGATGATGTATCCAAAGTAAAGAAATCAGGAGGAAAAGAACACAAGCTGGAAAACCAGTTTACTTTCAGTGAGAGAGCTTCACAAACACAAAACAACCCATTTAGGGTAAGCCATGTAATGGACAAGTATACGATTTATATTTATCAGGCACATGCTCACAAGGGATCAGTGGCATGCAGTCATGAGTAACTAGTTCAGTTACATATTATGTGCCTATATCATGGGATACAAAGGATCATGTACACAGGGTGTGTACATTTTATTTGCATGTAATGTATCCTGCTAAACTGCTGATAAGTGTGCATGCCTGTGGGACCGTGCTGCAGATGTAAGTTTCATGCTCATCAGTATATAGCTGTTGAGGATTAGTAGTGACTGTTCTATAAGAGTAGAGTAATCTCGTCCCCAGCCGCCCACATGCTTGATCCCGTGAAGGTCCCTTGTGTGATCTAGCACGTTCAGCGTAATCAGTGTAGTCTATGAGGTGTCGATTATCTATGGTGTAAGTAATTAACTATAGGGTGATTAACTATCTATGCTTTCTGTGATGGCACTCGAGATAGGGCTTGAATAATTTAATGTCCTCTTCTTGATATCAATTGGCGTTGCATGCTGTAGGTAGCTACGGTAGCTAACCATGTGACACCCATGCATAAAATGAAATATTATAGTGCACCAAGGCATGTACTTGAATAAATGAGAATTTACCACATTTTTTGCATAACTGTCAGTATATAATTAAAATGTATATATCCTAAAACTCACTCTATAGATTTAATTATTTTTAAGGCTTCCTAATTTAGTAAGGCAGTTAAGACCCTTTTTTGTGCACTTTTGGATAAAAGCATGAAACTTGGCACATAGTTTGTATTCATCATAAAGGTCAATTTTCAGTAGGGAGCCACCTCAGATTTGACCTTTTGTGACCTCTACAGGTCAATTAAGCCCACAAAAATACATTATCTTGCATTAACACCAGTTCCACAAATAATAAACCTTAAGTGTTGGGTATCAAATGAAAGCTGAGACTTCAGGGAGTGTAATGAAACCAAAATTACACCTGTAGCAGGTACCAAATCATAGATATGTTTTTTACTGCTTATTTTTTAGTTTTAAACATGACCTGTGTGAAGGTATTTCAATAGCACAACCTTCTCTTGACTTGATTTTTCATGCCTGTCATTCTAAACATTCCAACACCATAGTCTTCAAAAAATTTAAGAGTGGATTCTGTAAAGTTGTGCTCTACTAAGTCAGGTAAGGCATGTATTGTATGCAAGTTAACAATATTGCAACATACACTCTTAATACAGGATATGGCCTCAAAAAAGTATTAATAACGCTCTGTAATGGCAAAGCGCCATGTGTTAGTGGATATTGAGACTCCCACACCAAAAAGAATTGATACAGGGGGCATTAATTGGGAGTTTTGTACACTGTGCCAAGAGAATGGGACAGGACTGCAGTGTCCATAATTATGCAGTTAAAAATAAGATGATTACTGATAGTGGCTATAGGTCTTTAGCGGAACAGCTAATTAGCTTTAATGAGCTTGGTCACATGCCAATCAATGTTGATATCAAACAGCTGGATGATGGTGGTGGTATTGAAGCCACATTGGCAAGGAACCGCACTGGATGGCATAAGTCCTGTCATCTGAAATTTAACCAGACAAAGTTAGAACGACTAAAGAAACAACAAAATAATGAGAAAGTTAGTACGCCTCCATCTGTACACACACGTTCAAGTCACAGATCTATTGACCTTATAAAGATGACAAGTGTTTTCTTTGCAATAATCCAGGTGGATCTGAAGGTCTACACAATGCTTCAACATACAACATTGATGCAAAAGTATGCAAATGTGCCATAGCTTTGAAAGACACTACCCTTCTAGCCAAGCTTGAACCTGGGGACATGATTGCTCTAGAAGCCAAGCATCATCGGAAATGTCTTGTGGGTCTATGCAACAGAGCTAGGGCACTGGACAGAGCAGGTCAAGAAAAAGATTGTGAGGCTCATTTACATGGAATTGCTTTAGCAGAATTAGTTGCATTTATGGAAGACCTTCGGAAGGAAGATATTGCACCAGTTTTCAAATTGACAGATCTTACACAGATGTACAAGAATCGACTTGAACAGCTTGGTGCTGTTGTTGAAGATAGCATACATTCTTCAAGGCTCAAAGACAGGTTGCTGTCAGCACTTCCAGATCTTCAGGCACATCTACAAGGCAATAGTGTCATTCTCAGTTTTAATGAAGATTTTATTGTAGCTCTTACAAAAGCTTGATGATGATGCAATGCACTTAGTACGTGCAGCGCAAATAGTGCGCAAAGAAATGTTTGAAAAGAAAAATTTGTTCGATGGATCTTTCAAGCACTCAACTGAACAAGAAGCTGTAGCACCATCACTAATGGCCTTTGTTAGAATGATTCTAGATGGCCCTAGCATCAAGCATCAGTCTGACACTGGCATGTCCACCTTGAGGGCTGCTCTTTCCATATCTCAAATCCTTATGTTCAACAGTGTGAATATTGTCGAGGCGCAGATTCTGTTAATCACAGTCGTGAACGACATAATCGTGATCGTGAAATGCCACTAGCTTTGTATGTGGCATTTAAGCTCCATGTTGCTACTAGAAAAGACCTCTTATTGATGCATTTTTCAATCTGGGTAACTGTATTTCATATGACCGCCTTCTGCAGTTGACATCTGATTTAGGCAATGGAGTGTGTGAGCGATTTGAGTTAGATGGTGTTGTGTGTCCTCGAAAGATGCGTAGTGGACTTTTCACAGTAGCAGCAGTTGACAACCTTGATTACAACCCTAGTGCTACAACAGCAAAAGACTCATTTCATGGCACAGGCATTTCACTCATGCAACATCCTTCCCACATATTCGGAGGCCATGATCGAGGTGTGCTAATCATTGATCAAACCGTTTCTCATGGAAAAAGAATTACTCCGCTTCCTCAGAAATATACTAGTGTACTTCCAGCTGCTTTTAAAACCAAAGAATTTAACGTTCCTCCTGTCAATGGCTCTGTACAACCTACCAATTTCAATGCTACTGATGAGGGAACAAAGGCAGAATGGAAATGGCTTGAAGTAGTGAAGGAAAATCTCAAGAAGAGCCCATTACAGAAATCTGATTGGATAACCTGGTCTGCCTATCATTCCAACATGCAAACTGCAGTGATTCCACCAGCTGCAATCAATGCACTGTTACCCTTGTTCTTAGACAGTACTCATTCTGTAGCAATGATTAAACATTCAATGGAAATGGTCAAAACTACTGTGCAGTATCTCAACCCTGGTCAAACTCCTATTCTTTCTGCTGACCAGCCGTTGTATGCACTTGCCAAGCAGATTCAGTGGGCTTGGCCAAATGATTTTGGAGAAGATCACTTTGTGCTGATGCTAGGTAGTTTGCACATAGAGATGGCAATTTTAAAGGTAAACATATATGGGTACATACATGTACATCATACATATACATACGTCATGCATACATACAAAACCATACATATGTATGATGTACATAATTCGAATGTATTATGCACACATCATGCTATATCTTCCACACTGGAAAGTAACTACACCTATTATAAACTTAGGTACTAGGAGACTGGCTGGATGGAAGTGGATGGACTAGTGCACTAGTACAAGCAGGTTTTGCAAAAAAATAATAATAATAATTGCAGGCACTGGTACAGCTGACTCCTTCATTAAAGTATGCCATGCTGCAAGAACTAGACATGCTCACCAAGTAACAGCTGCAAGTCTCTATGTACTGCTGAAGGAGGCATATGATGAGTATACTTCTGAGTCAGGTTCTCAAGTGACATTAGAGCAATGGTGTTTGGCACAAGCACAGCAAAGCTTAATGTTTAACTACTGGTTGAAATCATTGTCGTTGGAGATTCTGCTACTGTTGTACATTAGGTCCATTCGTGAAGGAAACTTTCAGCTTTATATTGAATCCCTGTCAAAGATTACCCCCTGGATGTTTGCACTTGACCATGTTCACTATTCAAGGTGGCTACCTATACACATCCGAGACATGATGTCACTCACTAATAAACACCCTGAAGTTCTAGAAGAATTCCATGCAGGAAAGTTTGTCATCCACAAAACCATTTCCAAGTTTTCAGCAATGGCTATTGACCAATGTCATGAGCAGAATAATGCAACGGTTAAAGAGTCTGGAGGAGCAATTGGATTGACAACTGATCCCTGTGCATTAAGGCACTGGATGGTGGCTGGACCTGAAGTTGCTCGAATCGTGACAGAGTATGAGGAGTTTGCAATAGTGACACATGCAGATGCAAAGCATCTGCACCACCCATCAACAGCATCCAAGTGCTCAGCTTGCTTTTCAGAAAGAAGTGCAGTCACTAGATGTGGTTTTTGAAGAACATGGAAACCCATTTCTTGAAAAGGGCCAAGATTTACTGGTTCTTGATACACGAGATATCATTGACAGCTCTGTCGGAGAAACAGTGTTAGGAATTGAAGTACTAGGTGCTAATCTGTATGCAAAGTTTGTAGAAGAGCGACTTGTGAAATGTGAAAAAGCCATTACTGAACCAATCAGCAAAAACAAGCTAGCGCTTTACAGTAATCATTCAGTCAAATGTCATCCTACGAGGCAGAAGATTCAACTAATGTCATTAAAGAATGATTGTAATCTGTTTTCTAGACTGTACATATCTTGTCAAACTAGAGATGGTGATCTGGACACATTTTTGCTCATGAAAACCAGGCCACTCCACCATCATTATCAGTCGGTGGTACACTAAGACAAGGTACTAAGTCAGACCTTCTCTGTTGCCTTGAATTGAAAGAGAAACAGTTATTACAGGCACCTAATGTTGATGCCATACTCCTAGATGGTGCTGCTGTCGTTCAAATGCTTAACCCTGTAGGAGCAAAATCTTTTCAAGAATATTCAGACATGGTTTTTACTTCTTATGTGTTGTCCCAGTTGTAGAAGGCTGATAGAGTTGGGATGTGTACATCTCAGACAGTTTGAAAGCAACAACTAGGGAAAAAAGAGCCGGGAAAAGGTGTTCGAAGAAGAGTTGCTGCTTCCACGACCCTACCTTCAAAGTGGAAGGATTTTTTGCATCTAGATGATAACAAAACTGAGCTTTTTAAGTTTCTGTCTCAACAGGCTGTAAACGTTCCAACTGCTGATGGCAAAAGTGTATATGCAACTGATGGTAGCAATGTATTGTGTTCCTCAGCTGATGCTGATCTAAGTAACCTAGTCCCTTGTTCCCATGAGGAAGCAGATACTCTCCATGCTGTTGATGCTGTAAGGAAAGGATGCAGAAAGTTGTGTATAAGGTCAGTAGACACTGATGTAGTAGTGTTAGCTATTTCCACTTTCAATGCGATTAATCCTGATGAACTGTGGCTGGCTTTTGGCACAGGAACAAAATTCCGACACATACCAATTCATGAAGTTGTGACTAACATGGAACCAAGAATTTGTTCTACTCTTCCTATGTTCCATGCATTTACAGGATGTGATACCGTCTCTTCATTCTGCGGCAGAGGTAATAAGACTGCATGGGATACGTGGAATGTTTACCCTGATGTTACAAGAGCATTTGAGGAGCTGCAAATGATGCAAACAGAAATTAGTTAATTAACTATGGAACGGTTTGTGGTACTGCTCTATGATCGTACAAGTGACATCATGAGTGTTAATGATAGTAGGAAGCATTTGTTTACACTGAAGTCAAGGAGTCTTGATAATCTCCCTCCTACTCAAGAAGCACTGAGGCAGCACATCAAACGAGCCACTTACCAGTCTATTTGCTGGAAGAGAGCACTAATTCCTGTGCAAGACCTTCTTGATCCTGCAAATTGGGGATGGAAAAGAAGTGACACTGTTTGGGAGCCACTATGGACTATTTTACCCGAAGCATCTTGAGTGTGCCATGAACTGATTCATTGTGGATGTAAGAAAGGGTGCACTAGGCAATGTAAGTGCATGAGAGCTGCTCTAAAGTGCACTGCTCTATGCTTCTGTCAGGGAGAATGCCAATAAAACAAATTATAATGTGATTGTAATGCATGCTATTATATGATTGTATAAAAAACTTTAATATACATATGTTAATATGAAATACATGCTACAGGTGTAATTTTGGCCTCATTACACTCCCTGAAGTGTCAGCTATCATTTGATACCCAATACTTAAGGTTTATTATTTGTGGAACTGGTGTTATTGTAAGATAATGTATTTTCGCGTACTTAATTGACCTGTAGAGGTCGCAAAAGGTCAAATCTGAGGTGGCTCCCTACTGAAAATTGACCTTTATGATGAAAACTAACTATGTGCCAAGTTGCATGCCTTTATCCAAAAGTGCACAAAAAGGCCTTTTTAAAAGGCTTAGCTCTCTTACTAATTGTGGCTCTGTGAGTTGCTCATATATATGTATAGGACATTAAGGTTTTTACGATATTCTATAAAACAAACCTGTTTATACTGTGTTATGAACTTTGCTACACCTGCATGGTTGAAGTGGGCAAGTATCAGGCATGCAAAAAATTAATTGAAATTCTTCAAAATTTACACTGACTGCTGGTGTGTATTAATTAGAGTTTAGACTATTTTCAGTGGTTTTTACTTCTGCTTCCAACATCTGCTTTGTTGGAAATTTAGCCCCACCTGTTATGCACACATTGGTATCAATAAAATTTTTATTAGCAATTATCTGTGGGAGGAGAAACATTTTTAGTATAGATGTGTTCAGGTTTTGACAAGATAGCTATACCCATGGATAGCTATCAAGATTTTGAAGATTTGAAGTAACTGGGCCAAAAACCAGATACAAAAATAATCCAAAATCCAATAAAATCCAATTAGCAACCAAAGTTTCCATAGCAACCAACACTTCAGAGGGTGGAGTTACTTGAGGTACTTTTATGGTAAAATTTCTATAATGCTTTCTTGATTACATTGTTGCAGCATAAAATGTAAAATCACATTTACCACAAACAGTGTTACCATGTTGTGAATATAGGTCATAGATTTATGAACTTTTTGTCTTGTTCGTGAACCTGAAATAATCTATGAACTTTGGCTTGTCTGTGAACCTGAAACTGATAACTATGAACTTTTTTTATGAATTTCACACAGTCACTCACTGTAGGTAAATCTGCGACCACGGTAAAAGTCTAAGTCAAAGGTCAAGGCAACCAGAATCGTGCCAATTCAACGGTCAAAGGTAAAAGCTTCCAACCCACAATCGAAAAGTGCTGAAATATCGTCGCTAAGTCACCAGTCAAAGGTTGAAAAAGTTTCTAATAGTCACAGGTCAAAACGAAATTTCAGCCGGTCAAGACTTTTGACCACAGTCGCAGATCTATCTACAGCGTGTACCTACGCGACACCCTTGTAGGGCACTGAAAAGCAAAAAAAGTCACCACCTAAAATTGCCTAATTAATCTATGAACTTTTGGCAATTTTAGGTGGTGACTTTTTTTTGCTTTTCAGTAATCTATGAACTTTTGGCAATTTTAGGTGGTGACTTTTTTTTGCTTTTCAGTGCCCTACAAGGGTGTTGCGTAGGTACACGCTGTAGATAGACCTGCGACCGTGGTCAAAAGTCTTGACCGGCTGAAATTTCGTTTTGACCTGTGACTTTTAGAAATTTTTTCAACCTTTGACAGGGCCGGAGCCCAGAGATTTTGAGTGGTCAGGCCATTCATGGACTACAATGGAGGTCATAGTCATGCACACTACATTTTATTGATTTGAAATTTAAATCACATTATCTACTGTAATGTATTTTGTGTGTGCTAGCTACAGCATGTATTAACATGCTAAGCTAAGGAAGTCTGGGGACATGCTCCCTGGGAAAATTTTTGAAAATACATGTTCTGAAATGGCATCTGGAAGCTATTTTACATACATGGTCTCTTTCTGTTTTTTTTACACCAAGAATATATCCAGGTAATTTTGTGCTACTGTATACCAATTAATTCAATTTAATATATAGCTAGTAGCTAATTTTACTTTCATGATACAAAGTGAGTTTAGTTCTTTTGAGATACAGAAGCAATTTTGATTGTAATTGTTAATAATAACATGCATTATCAATTAGCCTATTGTGCAATTCTATACAGATGGTTCATTAGAAAGTAATTTGAAAACAATTAAAATGGATATAATGGCTTAGATCAACCAGTGTAATAAGAGTATTGATATTGTATACCGAATGCTCTAACTATCACCATGACTGTTCTATTAGAGTATAATGCGATGACTGCTCTATTAGAGTATCTCGATCTTTTTGCAAATTCAAGTGGCTGAAAAGTGGTCCGGCCTTGAATTTGACTGGTGACTTAGCGACGATATTTCAGCACTTTTCGATTGTGGGTTGGAAGCTTTTACCTTTGACCGTTGAATTGGCACGATTCTGGTTGCCTTGACCTTTGACTTAGACTTTTACCGTGGTCACAGATCTACCTACAGTGAGTGACTGAGTGTCACCCCCTTGCCCTATTAACCCAGAGTATTTAAAATGTGCAGGCTAAATTTTGGAAAGTGACTAAGCATTTATGAACTTTTTATGAACAAATTTACTTTTTCACATGAACATCATCTGGCAACACTGACCACTAATGGGGTGTGGTGCGTATGCTGAACATGCTGAAACCATAGATATACAAAACCCCAGGAACCTGGGGGTTTGTATAGCTATGCTGAAACTGCTGAACAGGTGGTTTTTCAAAACGAAAGTCTTTCAGAGAGATTCGTTTACTTGATACATGATGGCAGCATTCCTCACTTCGTTTACTTCGAATGAAGTTACTAGGACAGGTATAGAAATTGGTAGAGGGTCGTATGGGCGGGTCCTTGAGGTGTACGTACGTGGAACGTTGTGTGCAGCTAAAGAAATTCATTCCATTTTGCTGGAGAATCGTTCGTCTGAAGAGCTTAAATCTATGAAGGATTCATTTTTCACTGAGTGTGCCAAAGGTATAATACATCACCCCAACGTGATTCAAATTTTGGGAATTCATCATCCGGCTCAGTCTCAAGAAATCCCGCTGCCATGGCTCATAATGGAAAAGATGGAAACAAATTTGACAGATTTCCTAAGCAAGCAGGAAAAAGAGAACGTAACATTTCGCCTCAAGCTGTCCATCTTGGTTGATATTTCTCAAGGATTGGAATTCCTTCATGGTCAGGATATCATCCACAGAGACCTCTCCTCCAATAGCATCCTACTGACAAAACAATGTGTAGCTAAAATTTCGGATTTTGGAAAAGCTAAGATCATAGAACGGAATTGGCAGAAGCATTCACGGATGCCTGGTACATTACATTTTATGCCTCCTGAAGCAACATCTGTTGATTCACATTATGATACACCCATTGATGTGTTCTCGTTAGGTTGCATTGCCTGCCATGTCATGTCTCATCAGTGGCCTGAACCAAAGAATCAAGTGCAGCAGCATACAATGATTGCTCTCACTGAAGTTCAGAGACGAGACAAATACTTGCAGTCGTTTACTCATTCATTATTAAGGAGTTTGATTGAGTTATGCCTATATCATCTTGCATGTATTGTCCCATCATTGGCCACAGCTAAAAGAGGATAAATCGCTTACTGAGGTACAAAGGCGAGAAGAATACCTTGCTTCATGCACTGAGCCATCCTTTAAACAGCTAGTTGAATCTTGCTTACATATTGATCCAAAACAGCGACCTGAAATATCACATGTGCACATGATGTTGAGGAAGCTGAAGGATGAAAATGATAAAGAAACACTATTTGCAACAACTAGTTTTAATTATGTGGATTTATTTAATTATATCAAATCTAAGATGGTGAGAGCAGATGCTGTACGTTCTGATTTATGTAAAGAGTTGGAGGAGATGAAAATATTGCTGACAGAAAGAGATCAAGAGATAAAAGAATTGAAGGAAATTAATAGTAAGGATGGTTCTGTGAGTGAAAGAAATTTACAGAGAAATGTAAGTAGCAAGCATGTGGTATTTGTTTAGTAGTTATGCAATTTACACAATTGCTAGTATTATCACTTGAGAAGTTAAGTTTTAAAAAAGCTAGGCCACTTGCCAAAACTGGAGTATTGTAGTATTATACTACTGTACTGATTATCTAAAATAGGGAGTTTCCCATGCACATAGTTAGCTATACTGGTTTTAAATTATCAAGTGTAAGGAAAACTTTTGTGATCAAGACTCACGGTAGTGAGGCGTGTGGCCAAGAAACTACAAAGCGCATGCCCAATTAAAAGACGCGCGGCCACTACTGTGAGTTATTTACGTGTAGGGACAGTTTCACAATATTAGCCCTGAATTATGCAACATCTCTCAAAGGTTTGTATTGCATTACGTAATAAAAGAATCTTTTTTCGTAGTAGTAGTTTTCTTGCGACCGGTATTAAACGCGTATTTAGACATATTTCGCTTTATTTCTCAACCTTGTGTTACACCTAGCGTCACCTTATACCAGTCAACTTACCCATGTTTGTACAGTCCATCTAGCACTGACATTATCTAATCCTGGTTTGTTCATATGCGTATTTTTTTCAATCAAACCTCTAATCCCTACAATAACTTTTAAAGACACGATGTGCCCTAATGTCTGACAAACAAGTTGTAAAAGCGTGTAGAACCATAAGTTCCCTTGGGAAGGTGTTTTAAGCAGAAATCTTTTAAACTCCATTTAGTGCCACGCCTCATGCATGCGTTGATAATTGGCATATGTCTTGTAAACAAGTGTGAAAGGATCAAGAACGTAGTGTCACTAGAGAAGGTGTTCCAAGCATAATTCTTGTTGCCACACCACACATGGTGTGTTGTGTGTTCTGGTGGTGCTCAAACCAGCTTGTTACATAGCATTACTCACCCTAACAGCAAGTAGTCACTCCCATTGTGGCTTTCGTCGTGCATGCCATTTAATTAATACACATGTTACATAACAAAATATATCACATTAATTGTTTGTCACATTAACAATAAAATTCTGACAATAAAATGGGATATACGTAGTGGAAACCGTCTAAGCCGGTCACCTTCGGGCCACGATTTCTTGGCCTTAATAGGCAGGTGGCTGCTTTAGACAGGTAAATTAGTGTATAAACTTCTCACTAGGGGAATTTAAAGCTGGTCTTTTTAAAGAGGTGGCCTTTCTATACAGGTGGCCACTAAGACAGGTTTCACTGTAGTTAGTCCCATCACAACTGTACGCCTCATCCTGGAAATTCAGAAGATTGTAATCAACTGAGATATAATGCCAAGATCTTATCAGGCCTCATCGTCCACGTACACTTGACAACTAAAGAACACACATAACATTATATAATTCCTCTGTCTATATAAATTACTCCCCTGAACTTTGATCTTTACGTATGTACCACTGCTAGTGAGAGAACCGCATGCTATGACCAAGTACCCTGTACCTGTAAAATTGACAGGGCATTAAATACAATACAGCTAAAAATCTGTCACTTTTTACGCAAATGACAAATTTGGGGATCTGAAAATTCATCACACCCTTGAGGTAATACAAAAATTTCTTAGTATACACACAGACTGACCTGAAGATCCACAACGTCCTTGCAGTCCATGCACACTTGGTGTACAGCTAGTCCACGTACACTTGACAATTGAGAACTAAAGAACACACAACATTATAAAATTCCTTTGTCTACATACCCCCTGAACCTTGATCTTAGTTGCCAAGTTTAAGCAGGTTATGTATGTAGCACTGCTGACCTGAAGATCCACAACGTCCTTGATGTTACTACAGTCCACGCACACTTGGTGTACAGTCCATGTACACTTGACAATTGAAAACTACATAACATTATAAAATTCCTTTGTCTACTTACCCCCCAAACCTTGATCTTAGTTGCAAAGTTTAGAGCAGCTCTAGCCAAGTTATGTATGTAGCACTGCTAGTAAGAGAACTGCATGCTATGACCAAGTACCCTGTACCTGTAAAATTGACAGGCGGGCATTAAATACAATACTGCTAAAAAATTTTTTACGTAAATGACAGATTTGGGGAATTCATCACATCTTGAGGTAATACAAAATTTGAGGACCTGAAAATTCATCACACCCTTGAGGTAATACATTTGAGGATTCACAAGTTGGCCCATGCAGCAGTGACCTTACTACACAGTGTCCTGATTAGACAGGTTTCACTGTACGTAAAGACCAGTATGCAATGTGAAAGAGTATTTTTTGTACAAGCATCATGTAGATTACCTTACTTCTTCCACCTAGTTCTGGGACTTCTAAATTGGCACTACAGTGACAATACTGAAAGCTGTTTGGCCTGTAAAAGTACGCCTTGTTGACAATCCATCCATGAGATATAATTTCAAGTGGGAAAATATTGGTACTTGCTGCTACTCAACTTGGTACCATCACAGAAGTTTTCAGCTTGGTCTCAGTGAACTTGCATTAGTCAGTGCAGACGTCTGACAGTCTAAAAACCAATCGCATACACGCGGCTAATCAGTGTGAATAGATGTGGCACTTTGTACACTAGCCTCATTTTTTTTCACTCCTCGTTTCGTTACTGAACCTCCACTCCTCATTTCGTTACTGAACCTCCACTCCTCATTTTGTTACTGAACCTCCACTCCTCCTTTCGTTACTGAACCTCCACGAAGAGCTGAGGACATCAGTATTCTTGCCGGCGACTCTTTAATATCCACTTGATGTTATTCTTCAAGCGGTGTAGACCATATCTTAGTTTCAAATCAGTTAAGTACACTTCGCCGCTCCATTGAAATCCAGTTACAATATAACAAATATTTAGTAGTATTCAGTCCTCTCAAGACATGGACTGCCATCAATAATAATAATGTAAACCGCGTATCATGATCACGTGTATTCACTTGAGGTGTTACAGGGACTTTCCAAGAGATTTCCCCTAAATAGGCCACATGGTCATTGTCAGTCAAGTGGAACTTGTTCTTGGATATGGCTCTACAATGCGGTACTTGTACTTTAATGTATTTCAGTGTTTAATAATATTATACTTCTCCCTCAAGACATGGACTGCCATCAATAATAATATAATCGCATATCAAGTGTCATTCACTTTTCACTTGAAGTGTTACTGTGCATGGTCTTTCCAAGGGATATCCCCTAAATAGGTCACGTGATAATTGTCAGTCAGGTGGAATTTATTTATTTCCATTAATACACCGTGGAGCTTGCTTTCATTAATTGATCAGTATAATGTACGCAAGGAAATTTTGACGTCAACGAATTTGATGAATTGGTTTAATTCGTCAAATTTAAAATTCATCAAATGTTTATAAGCGCCCTTAAAAGTACAGGTTTTGCCTATAATTTTTTGATTTTCATCAACATTTTATTCGTCACATCTGCTGAAGTCTGAATTCGTCAATTTTTTCTTACGTCAAAATTTCCTTGCGTACAGTACACATACCATGGTGCAACAAAGTTTGTAACAAATTGCTGGAATGTGGTTCATGGTTTGCTGGTATGAGCTTGTGTTGTGGCTTTCAACTTTTGTAACAGATTGCTTGAATGTACATATGCACGTGGTTCGTGGTTGTCAGTGATTGTGTATATGAGTTGGGGTTGTTCCACAGAGTTTGAACAATATTCAGATGTCTGCATGACGACACAAGGTTAAGTGAGACCTGTAAAGGAACAAGCAGGCACTGAACTTAACCTTAAATTAAACACACATACAACTAACTTGGAGCATCAGTCGCAACAACAAAGACACTTACTTGGATATCCTCATGGCTTAACTATGGAGTGACATGTGTAATTAACCGGCACTAAACAGTATCTACAACACAATTTTCTTTTCTGCAAGAACTTTTTAGCACCAAGTAAAGGCACTACCATCTCTCCTACAAGAGCATTTCACAAGAGATGTGATATTAACTTGATTACAACCAATATGTGGTGTATGTTTGTGAACATGTGTGTATAGTGTTTGCACATTTTGTGTGCGTCTTGTGCTTGCATATGATGTAAGTATGTGTTTGTATGTAGTGAAAGAAAAATAATAGTACGATGTTTTTGATCTCTTTCATAACCCTTAGCAAAACATCTAACTCTACGAGTGGCAAACTAAGTTGATAGGTCGTCCTCATGGCACTATAGCAGTGGTCATAGCAGGTTTTATTCATTGACAAGTACAGAATGATTGATATACTCCAATAGAACAGTCAAGCAATAAATACTCTGACAGTCAGGCAATAAAATACTCTAATAGAACAGTCATTGAACAATATAGCTGAATATTTACATCTCTGTCTGAAAACACTCCCAGATCCCAGATGCAATCTCAGAGTTGCTATTTCAAGATGGTGGCATTCCCCAAGATCACCTAGAAAAGCATGCTTTGCAAATAAGTGCTTTACACACATCTTTGGTTACCCTGACTGTAGCCATTATTGCTTGGCATGACCAGTAATTTCTACTGGCCCTTGTCCTAATAAAAAATTAATAGCTACTAGAGGAATGTATGTCATATGCTCACCACCTATCAGCAGATTTCTGTTTGGTTGCAACACCTCTACAAGGCAGAATTCATCCATCATACACCCCCCCTGGCTTGAACATTGGGTCTGTAAATTATATAATTGACAAAAATTAGTGATACCCTCCAAAAACACCTTTGCTGTAAAAAAAGGCGCGTCCAAGAAACTACAAGTATCTGTAACCCAATGTAAAACAGATAAGCTGTAGAAAAACACTCCTTGAAATTAATGGGTAACTGAAAGAGCTGATATCTAGAGCGGCCAAGAATCAATAATGTTACTACAACTGACTATGATTACCAAAGAATACCTTGGCTATAGAACAGGTAAATAAAAGTAACTGGCAACCAAAACAGCTGATATCTGAAGCAGCCAAGAATAAAAGTTAAGTTGATACAACTTACTACAATTATAAACTTGCAACATTGAATCCTAATCATTCAACTGTGTTCTATACATTCACCCTTGCTACATCCTAAATTAATTCTTTGTAGCTCTAATTGGCTGGTAATTTGGCCGCCTTTTTCAATAGTCAGAGTAAAGAAAAAAGGCGGCCAAATTACCAGCCAATTAGAGCTACAAAGAATTAATTTAGGATGTAGCAAGGGTGAATGTATAGAACACAGTTGAATGATTAGGATTCAATGTTGCAAGTTTATAATTGTAGTAAGTTGTATCAACTTAACTTTTATTCTTGGCCGCTTCAGATATCAGCTGTTTTGGTTGCCAGTTACTTTTATTTACCTGTTCTACAGCCAAGGTATTCTTTGGTAATCATAGTCAGTTGTAGTAACATTATTGATTCTTGGCCGCTCTAGATATCAGCTTTTTCAGTCACCCATTAATTTCATGGAGTATTTTTCTACAGCTTATCTGTTTTACATTGGGTTACAGATACTTGTAGTTTCTTGGACGTGCCTTTTTTTACAGCAAAGGTGTTTTTGGGGGGATTTTATAAACTAGTAGCTAGGGATCATAGCAATTAAAAGTGCTATTACAGTGGTGGATCTAGGAATTTATAAATGGGGTTTCCAGTTTAGAAGGTGGACATATCCACTGAATAGGAGGTGGAAGGATGCTACAGTTGGGGGGCCCAAAATTTATGGTGGTAATAGTAGGTGTGCAAAATTCTAGGGTGTCTGGGGGCATGCCCCCTAGGAAAATTTTGAAAATTAGGTGTCAGGAGATTGAATTTGGAGGCATTTTCGGAGGTTTTAGCTGTTAATAAAATAGTCTAGAACTATCAGTTTTAGATTATGCAAGTACCTTGGGTCATCCGGGTCTGACCCACTTTACAGATAGATTATCCCGGATTGGATCACGTGTGAAGCAAATTAATTAGTTGGACGATACTGTAGTGCATAAACGTGTCAGAGTCCAGTCCATATACAACCCAGTTCTTTTGTGAGCAACCCACTTATCGGGATGAGTATCTGCAGCTATACGTGCAGCCACACCCATTTTCGGTAGTATTGCAGTTTGTAATCCATGCGCATAGCTGCCTAAAGAGCCATGCCCACTAATCAATTGTATGAGACATGGTCTAATCCAGCTTTTTCATGAGCCACGTCCACTTTATCTTCGGGAATGTGTCATACAGTTTGTAATTATGGTGTGTTATAATTAGGTATGCTCATGCAAAACCACACCCACTTGCAGGAGTATCTTGCTATTTGCAAACTTATGTGGAACCACACCCACTGGTTAATATTGTTATTACCTGCTTAGTTTTAACATAGCTACCCTTGTACTTAACGCGCTAGTAGTAGCAGGTCACCCGCCAGTAGTAGTGACCCAGTTTCAACGCTGTCATGAGCATCACTGGCCATCTTTCTACTCGTCGGAAATATCTTACAATAGTTACCATTTATGATATTTATTGTTACCACATTTCCATACCTTTTTCAAGCTCCTTTTCCTTTATCAATTCTTGTACAAGCCCTTTTGTTACAGTGTAAGCAGTCGTCAATAAATTCTTACAGGTTTTCTTCTTATTAATGGTATCTTTTTATGGAATTCTGTCCCACATGATATTCTTTTTCTTTCTTATTGGTCTCATTTTAGACGAGAGTTGCATAAATTTTTATAACACTAGTTTTTTTTCTATTTATTATTATTACTATTCCCGCTTAGTTCATGTCTCTAGGCCTCGTAGTTTTCTCAAACATTATTTATTATTTCTTTATATATTTATTTATTTCATTCATTATTAATGACGTAATTTTAACCACATTTCGTATTATTCTTAGTACTTGGTTGTATAATTATTAGCACTTTACAGTGACCAGCACTGAAGGTCTGACAGCAACATGTGCTGCAGCCTTAGGATTACCTAACCTAATTTCAGGGACTTAGACCTAATGACTTGACTTACGATTTTCTCTTGCTACAGTATTTAGCTATTTGTTCTGTATTGTACTAATATGCTTGTAATGTTTGTTGTTCTCTGTTTTTGTATCTTGTGTTTTTGTAGGTGTTACTCCTACAGGCATTTACCTTTTGTAATTACCTTACCCTTATGGTTAAACAAATAAAAATAAATAAATAAAATATTAATTAATACATGATGGAGTACTATGGTGACTGCTCTATTAGAGTATTTTGATTGTTATTGACAAGTTTCTGGAAGCTGGCATGACGGTTCACGTGACGGTTATTGCACAATACAGCTTTGAGTTAGGGGTGCTCAGCACACCAGTAAAATAGTTGCAGCTACCCTCTTCCGCCACCTATGCACTGACATGGATGAACGTGCGAAGAAGCACACTCACTGTGTATTCAAAGCATGCATGTGCCTAGTCTCGCGTGGCCAGACCGCTTTTTTCCGTGTATTGAGTGGGGAAAAAAGGGTCTGGTGCAACTCCAATAGCTGTTTACTTCTGAGCCGTCCCCAGACACTGGGGACGCTAATTGAATAACATTGGCCGCAAAGGAGGTGTCAATGACGTCAGTAAGTAAACTCAAGATGGCTTCGATCTGTTTATCCTTTAAATGAATCTTAATTTGCTCCGATGTCTCTTTTAAAGCATCCTAAAGTTCATCCTCATCGTGTAACAAGACTCACAACCGGAGTAGAAGTGTTACGAATATTTCATTGTTTTACTGACGTCATGGCGCCTCCTTTGCGGCCAATGTTATTCAATTAGCGTCCCCAGTGTCTGGGGACGGCTCAGAAGTAAACAGCTATTGGAGTTGCACCAGACCCTTTTTTCCCCACCCAATACACGGAAAAAAAGCGGTCTGGCCACGCGAGACTAGCATGTGCCAGGGGGGTCTGGGGCCCCATGCTCCCCCAGGAAATTTTAGAAATTTTGATGCTCTGAGACTGCATTTGGCAACAATTTTAGTGTGAAAAATAAATATTTACGAAGTCTTTTTTACGGAGTGTTGAACATGCGCATCACCTTATTATAGGCGCACCCCGCAATTTAAAATACTCAACTGTTGCATAAATTTTTCAAAGGAGGTTTCCGTGGAAACATTGAAATCCCCCTAAACCCACCACTGTATTACCTAGTTAAAAGTGCAAATTTAATCCTGCTACTTGGATCACTTTGTTTTTATTGTAGGCAATAATGCATGCCCCTATATTATTTTTCCAATAATTCCATCTGTTTGAACTAACTATTCCCACCAATACCCAGCAACGTCTTTTGGCTGCTAGAGCTAGGGAGGAAGACCAGTATCAAGACTCATGGTAGTGAGTCGCACGGCCAGTAAAGCAGAAACATGCCGCAGACAATAAATGTGATCACTACACGTGAGTATTTTACAGGAATGAATGTTGTCAAATTCGGCCTTCCTGTAACTCACCCGTCACTTATGCTATCCCTCTGAAACTCTAGAGTTGAACTCATCGTGTCACTAGTAACTACCACACAAGCAGTGAAGCAAATCCATGCCGACTGTTTCGAGATCAAGATTGCTGACATCAAAGGGTAGGTTTAGTTGTTTTTAAAAAAAAAAATTTTTTTTATCGCATGCAGTTAGACGCAACCACAGGTGTGTATGCCTTGCGTTCCTTTGTGCATTCTGAACATTGATTTCCCTGCTATCGCTTCAGTACTCTCTCAATCGCCTCAAGATTCACATCATCGATTTCACCATACATCATTGCCCTACAGTCGTAATTTCAGCACCAAACGAAGTTTCAGTCGACGTAGACCAAACCTATATTGTTGTTTTCTGCCATACTCGCTTGGGATGTAGGACAATGTGTCTTCAAACTGTTCTAAAAGTTTCGTTGAGATTGAAACATATGTTTTCGAGAATGGCTAGTTTGAAATTTGAATTTAGTCGCCCCCACATAATTTGCTCTCTGTAAGAATTTAACTCGAAATTTGGAGAATGATGCAGAGCACAGCTGTGGTCACTGGTATGTGTAGTTAATCTGTGCATGTAGCCATAAAGTGTGCTGCGTGCTATCATTTGATTTGAATTTAGTCGCCCCCACGTAATTTGCTCTAAGGGCGCGGCTTCAAGAATGACACAGAACACAACTGCGGTTACCAGTTGTTGACACAAGCTGTGAGTAATTAGCACATGTAGCTAGCCTAAAAGGAAGTGTGCAAAACCACCTGATAATTTACAATTGTCACCATGCATTTTATAGCACCCCCACACAAATTGCACATGTAATTTTACAACATACAGAGGACACATGAATGCCAAAAAGTTGTCACAACAATAATGTAAAAATTGTACAATAATGACTGTGATATAACTGCTATGAAAATCTTCTCCAGTGGCTCGCCATGGTAGCAAGTCTCACACGACGGCATGTATATTCATCCAAACACAATGGGAGTAAGAACGAGTAAGTGCAATGACAAGTTGGTATGACTCCATTTGTAGAATCCAGATGAGTGGGTGTGGCTCCAGTATGTCTAAAAAGTTAACAAAAATATGTACTAGAGTTGCAATATAATAGTATACTATTTAAATACAACAATACATAGTCTCCATTGCATCACTATCAAACGACACTAAGTGGAGGATATTGTTGCATCTCTAGTATGTACACTCCATCAGTACAACCTGTCTTAATGGCCACCAGTATAGAAAGACAACCTCTCTTGAAAAGCCGATTCCAAAATTGAGAATTTATACATGCTACCTGCTTATTGAGTGAAGGTAGCAATAAACAAGTTCCACTGTAATTTATACACGTGATCTGATCCTGTATATTCTGTCAGCGGATGAGATCCACTTGGCCAGGACAAAATGTGACCCAAATGTCCTGAATGATTCACACTCAACCCACTTACGACCCAGTGGCACAATGGAACTCAGGGGCATAGAGAGGGGGTTCCAAGGGGCTCAGGAACCCCCGTGTTAAATTTAGACTTCTGCAAGCAGGACCCTAACACACCATTTAGTGTGGCAGGACAAATGGGTGAGTGATATAGTGTAATGGCACAGCACAACAATTGATAAAACTTGATTAATCTCTCAGGGAAGGATTTACAGAGGTAACATGAGCCCTCTTCAAAACTTATTTAAAAGATCGATATACTGTAATAGAGCAGTCAGGTATATACTCTAATAGTGCAGTCAGGTATACTCTAATAGAACATGCATGTACATATCTATATAAAGTTTTTCAGACATTCTAACATTAAATGCAAAACTTAGCATGACCTTATCCTGCAGTAGCTTTAGTGTGCAGTGTTTAAAGATATAGAACTCCAGTAATTTATCACTTGTGTTATGCAAAAATGAATTCATGGTATGCATATATGTATATGGCTATAATGTTTTGATTGTAAGTCATGACATTTGTATCAGTGGATTTATGGTTCCTGTACCAGTGAGATAACTATCACTTACAGATTACTATATGTGTCTCTATGTGTTATACTGTCTGTTTTCCACTAGGTAGCTTTATCTAGTACTAGCTTCATCCCAGGGGCACTTATAATTAATGTACTTTTTGCATAAAATATAGCAATTTTCTGAGTTTTGATTCATTAAAATACTGAAAGTCTCTCAGTGGCTGGGGGGTGCGCCCCCAGACCCCTGCCTCTGGTAACTCATTACTGCTGTTGGAACCCCCCTTCAAAAAATCCTGGCTACGCCCCTGGAACTGAGTATTTATAGAAAATACAATTATATTTATTTCTAAGATGTGTGGACACATTACAACATGTGCATACAAGACATGCTATGTACCGTTTTAGCATTTCAAGTCACCACATGATGCACGGACCAGTCAACAATACTTCATAGTGCCCATCAGTAAACCTGAAGAAGAAAAGTTACGAAAAATAAAAATGCATATAGGTACAGTAAAACCTCATTAATAGGGCCAGCTCTGGAACCAAAAATTTGGCCTTAATAACAAGATGGCCTTATTAATTAGGTCATAAAGTACTGCTTAGCTACCTACTAGAGGTGGCCAATATAACGAGGTGGTCTTATTAAAGAGGTGGTCGCTAAGTGAGGTTTCACTGTACCTACCACTGACAATAGTGAACAATATTAATGATTAACAATATACACTGAAACCTTACTTAGGTCGCTTTATGGTCAACCTTGTGGCAGATTGTTCTGTACACAAAATGACACATTCAGAGATTGTATTTAGATGGATGATAAAGTAACGCATTGTGACTTAAATACTCATGATGTGTTACTGCTAGGCAGTATCTGATGTGGCTACCATATATACGGCACTGCCGAAGTGCAACGTCGTACTTGCTCGCATGCACAATTTTGCTCAATATTTTAAACATTGATAATTAAGGGGCGTGGCAACTTTTTCACTCGCAAGACTGTGTGGCAGCTCTTTCCCTCATGAGAATTGCAGCCAAAACAATTGCCACGCCCCTTAATTAGTGATTTTTAAAATCTCAAGCAAACTTGCATGTGTGAGCAAGTACAACATTGTAATTGAGTAGTAACGTACCTGAGTAAACCGCATAAGTAGGTGCAGTAAGATGGTTACTTTTGGGCAAAATTTTCTTGGCTTATAATAAGCAGGTACCTGCTTTAGCAAGGCACTGATTTAACCATATAAATGTCTCACAGGAGAATTTAAAAGTTGGCCTTATTAGAGAGGCAGCCTTCTGTATAAGTGGCCACCAAGACAGGTCCACTGTGGATGAAAGCCAGGCTTTAGATATTTGGTATTTCATGTGTTGAAGGCATTCCAGGGCTTCTGGTTGTCTGAAATCTCACCACAGTTTACTCAGGCAGTGTTGTGGTCACCACTAAACCATTGGAATGCTGTGTTATGTTCGTCTTATGCTTGGCTACTATATAGTAGAACTGAAACGGATACGCTGAAATATATATATCCTATGGATAATGACTTCATCACTTTCTTCATCAGGAGCTTATAAGGACCAAAACTAAAAATTTTTACACTTTGGGCTGACAGCCAACTGCCTACGTCTGAAGCAGTTGCCTTTGGTGCTCTAACAGATTGGCTGACCCCCTTGCTGCCAGCACTCACTGTGTCACACACTAAATCCATCTCTATAGCCAGTTAGAACAGCATGCTTCAAATGCAGCCACCTCCTAAATAAGCTAGGTCAGAAAATTTTGTCCTTACCTGAATAATGACCAGTTTTCACTGTACTATTAGTGATTAGTGATCATGAAAGATTATTCATTAAGATACTAAGACATACATATGCTACAACCTCCAAATATAGCAGTACAATTTTCACCCTGGTCCAAAGTCGTTAATCGCCTTTTACAATAAAGTTTTACAACACAAATAGATGTATAGTTAAACTCACCAATTGTCTCTCAGTGGCACTAAATCCCTTCAACATGAAAACACAACCTTCAGGTGATGAGACAACAGCCTTAAGACCTTAAGAGTCTCGCCGGCAAAGATTACAGCCTATTCTGATGCGCTTATTTATTAGTAATGTAAATTTTAAAGGCGTTTATTTGCAACACTCAACAGGACATAATAATGTGTCCCTCTATTGTCTCTGTACATACTTGCCATTTCTCTACTATTCTCACTTCATTTCACAAGAGCTAGTACTGATATGGGCAGGGGCATGGCTTCTCTGCTTGAATTAGTCAATGATCGAGATACTCTAATAGAACAGTCAATCATTCTAATAGAACAGTCACGTTTCTACAAGTGCTGTATTTTTATATTGTAAAGTCTGTAAGTAGCTAGTAATTTAAGCAATGCTAGGCAGAAGTTGTAGTACAAGATGAAAGGCAAAGTGTTACTAAGGGTTTACTAGTTAAAATGGGTGTTAGTTGACTGCAGTTGCCAGGGGCGGATCCAGAGTTTGGAAAGAGGGGGGGCACCTTTCTGAAAAACAGTTGAAGACCAAAAAAACTTGCTGAAAACCAGTTGAAGACCAAAAAAAAAAAAAAAAAAAAAAAAAAAAAGGTCACGACAATAATAGCTAGTTATCCTTACCAACTATATCACGTCTGTTATGTAAAATAAAATCCTATTTATAGCTTCATAGATAAGCTACACTGCCTCATGAATATTGTGACTGCTTTATTAGAGTAATTGACTGCTCTATTAGAGTATCTCGATCTTGTATGCAATTTCTTGAAGGGGGGGGGGGGGGCATTTGCCCCAAATGCCCCATCCTGGATCCGCCACTGGTTGCATGCCACTAAAATTACAGTTGTGTTTTAATACAGTGGAACCTGTGTTACGGTCACCTGGATTAAGTGGTCACCTCTGCATAACGGCCATGGTCACGAGGTCCCAAACGTTTTCCTATGCAAATGTATGCACTGTGGTCTGCATTAAGCGTTCACCTGTCTAACGCGTATAACGGCCAACCAACAATTCGCCTATGAATTCGTATAGTGGTCGTTACCTTTTATGGTGGTTTGTTAAGCCAATTCACGGCACCGTTTCAATTAATGCACAATTATCACACTTCCTGCCTTTCAATGAATACCATGTCAAGCTTCATGATTTAGTCAAATTACATCTGTGGTATTTAGATGATGGGACATTTATTGGTTCGAAATCTTCCTTACTGAAGCTTTTAGATCCTTTCTCAATTCATGGTCCACGATTTGGTCTCCATTTAAATCTGTCCACGTGCGAATTATTCTGGCCTTCTGGAGACTCTTTCCCTGAATTTCCCACCAGTATCAACCGAGCTGGTGAAGGTTTGGAGCTTTTGGGATCTCCTATTTGGGGAACTGACAACTTTTTCGATCAGTTCTTGTTCTCTCGTTTAGCCAAGGTTACAGCTGCTCAAGACAGCATTGCAATTTTAGAAGACCCTCAAGTCGAGCTTCATTTACTACGCAGCTGCCTTGGAAGCTGCAAGATCATTCATCTTTTGCGCACAGTGCCATTCTGTATATTGCACTCCTTTTTAGAACAGTTTGATTCTGATCTTAAATCTTGCCTAAGTCGCATAATACAATGTAGTCTTCCTAATGATTCTTGGTGCCAAGCCACTTTACCATTTCGCTTGGGGGTATGGGTTTGCGCTCATTCTTTTCTTCCGCTGCTGTGGCCTTTTTGGGTTCATGTAATAGTGTTCGTCTCCTGGCTTCTCATCTTCTATCCCAAGACTTTCATGATCTAGTGTTTCCAAATGAAGAACATGCCGTTGCTACCTTTGAAAGGTTTACATCTGATATCTTTATTCCCTCTGCTACCCAGCAGGACTTACAGGCTCTGTTAGATCAAAATCAGTATGACCAACTATTTGCTTCTTTCATCATCCGAAACCGTGCTCGACTTACTGCTCTCTCTCACTCATCTGGTACTATCAATGGATGGCTCAAAGCTATTCCTCAAGTCTCCCTTGCTCTGGCTATTCCTGGTCCTGAGTTTGTTGTTGGCCTTCGTTTGTGGCTCGGAATCCCTCTATTTCCACTATCCCCATTATGTGTGTGTCTTACTTCCATTGACCAATTTGGTGACCATCTTCTAGAATGTTCTCATGGTCCTATGAGAATTCGTCGTCATGATGCTCTAGTTGACAAGTTGACATTGTTTGTCATGCTTTGTCCCAGAGTCACTCAGGAGTTTTGAAGGAACAACGTGTTTCTTATGAAGATAATTCTCGCCCAGGTGATGTGTACCACCCTGACTTTCAGCATGGTCATCCAGCTTATTTTGATGTGTCTGTTCGTAGCACTACCCAGCCTTCTCACATTTCTTTTTCTTCTTCTTGTGCTGGGGTAGCTGCTGCAGCAGGTGAGTTAGCCAAGGACCAGAGACATCAAGATGCTGTAGAGGAGGTAGGGTGTGACTTTGTCCCACTTGGTGTAGAAACTTTTGGTTTTTGGTCACCATTTGCGCTTCAAACCCTTCGTACCATCACTGAACGCACCACAGCCAGAAGTGGTGCATCAACCAAACAGGCTCGTAAACATTTGTTACAACTTTCAGTTTCTTTATGGACGAACAATGCCCGTATGATTTTACGGTACTGGGCTTTGCAGTGTGAGGACTCTGATTTTCCTTTCCCCAAACCCCTGTTGTAATTAATTGTGTTTGTAGTTTAGTTGTAGAGTAATTTGTATTGTAACTGTATTATGAATACCATGTAATCTATCAGGCTTTATTGCTTAAGCGTATTCAATAACTGTAACCAACATTCATAGACTCATCTTACCCTTTCTGTACTAAATATAGACTCTTTCCAAAACCACGCCCACTTTTTGGCTGCCATTTTGAATGGGGCTACCATGCCATGCGCATGGCATATTCTCCGGCGTATTCAGTCTTTGCAGTGAAGTTGTTTCGTGTATTTTAAAGAAAAGAAGTAGGAAAAGGAAACCATGGATGCTTCTGATGAAATTTAAGACGATGGCCATGATTCTCGGATTCTAGCAAGTATAATTTCAGTCTAATTTCCACTTTCCATGGCTTTGTTATGAGCATAAATTGTTACTCGTGACAATCATTGTGAGTAAGGACAAGGAGTGGAATGTACAGACCGTAGATACTACTTTTTGTGAAGTTTCAATCTGGCTGATCAATTCAGTGCAACCCATCTGATCTTACTATTAAAGGATAGGGACGGAGACCGAGAGCTCACGAAGTCTGGAGCTCCTGATAAGACAGATGCTGAGTTGTGCTGTAAACTGAATTTCTGAGACAAAGACAACATCATTTGAGGTGAAACTGCTGCCGCAGCAAACAGTATAATGGGTACATCATTTCAGATAATATGGCTTGTTAAGTAACTAAGGCATTGTAACTAGTGTGCAGTGGTTAACTGTGCATTTGTAAGAACACATACAGAACTGGTAAATCACATTTCCATGTACGTAGCTTATATAATGTGGCATGATCACCTTATGTGACATCGCTATACATACAGTAATGTATGTTTGTGAAAGTGAACGTTTCATACATTAGTATGTATCTTCCAGTACAGTGGTACCTGATTAACTAGACTCAGTTACTAGTGCTACAGACATAAAGTCCAATTAGACTGAACAGTTTAGATATCTTTTCTCTCTCAGAATGGATACCCGCATTGCACAAATTCTAACCATATAATTATGCTACTCAGTGTTAAGTTTAATCCAAAGAGATATCCAGTGATGTCATCCTTGATACAGTACCATATAGACCTTAAAAACATTTTGATGAGAATACACTCCACTGGTATTATATTCTTTGATAATATGACTTACTGTTGATAATCAGGGAGCTTGCATGAGTCAGTATGACCAACATTATATACTTGTAGCAGATTTGTAAAGTGTAGTATTTGATAGTTGTATAGCACACATTTTAATCTGACATGTATCTAGCAGTCACATGTGAATGTTGTACTATACAATGAAAATACTTGGATCTCATTGGCCGCAATTCTTTTCATATGAAGCACTAGGTGTGATCGCATGAACACCTTGGGATGAACTGAACAGAATACAAATGGGACCATGGAAAAGTATCCTTAGTAGATGGGTATCCTAATTTCTTGAGAGTTTAAATGTGTGTATATACAAATGGAAGTACTGGCAAACATGTTTTAGGTGATTGGTACCATTGTAGCAGGTTGTACTTCCGCTTCAACAATTGTCCAATGGAGTGTGGCGCTTGGCCGGTATCCGAGTGGCCTGCAGATCAAAGTCAGGCTAGGGATAGATTTTTTTTAAACCCCTCCTAGGTATTTGTCCCGTTTCACATAAGTCAACAATTTTCGTCTAGGTTCCCTGTCTCATGGTAAACACCTCGTACAGGCTTTGCCTCCAGTGCCTAACTGGTAAAGCAGATAAAAACAAACAATTGTTAAAAGTACTGTATAATAAACCAAAGTTTGTTGATTCTGAAACTGTTGTTGCTCACCCTTATAATACTTCAGAAATGAGTATATACATGTGAATTAAAATTTTGCATTTTGACTATATATTCAATAACCACATTACTATGGTGGCTACTTGTATATCAGTAACTAGCTGAAACAGTATAAGCTGAAGACCCAAGTGAATTATATTAACCATTTATACTTCTCACTGACTCTTGTACTGATAATAGTGACTGTAGCGGCAGCTGATCATGCAAACTTAATTATATGGGCTGACAAAACCTCTGACAACACCTCTGACAAAGCAATTACTGTTGTTGACTGCTGTCGATGTCTCATGCTTTGTTCAGCCATGATAACCAGCTACCTTTAACCAGAAACACCAATTCTGCCACCCCAAAGGTATTGATGGGTTGTCCCTCAACAATACGGCTCTGTTCAAGCTGCTGCTAACACCAGATTTCAATGGAGCACAATCAAGATTATTTACCGTGGCCCCATTCAAAATGGCGGAAAGGTATTGCCATAGCAATGACATACTTTTGGAAAGAGTCTATTCAGACTGTATTGCGGTTGGCGTGAGCCTCTTAATAATAATTACTCATTTATAACAGTCATAGCCACTAAAATGCTGCTGACCACCTTATGCAGGTTTTCTCTATAACAGCCACCTGTATATAAAGGTCCGATGTATTTGGTCCCAAGGTGACCATTATAGACAGGTTCACTGTATTCTGTCACTGTAATCTGGGGTTTCTGTCAAACCATGGAAACTCGCCTACTGTTTTCAACAGTGTATGCTTATTCTAACAAAAAGTATCGAAATCCCATCCAAAAAACAGCTTGTAGCTGTAAAAAAATTGCATGTCCCAAGTAAAGCAGAGTTAACTGCAACAAAAAGTAATGATATCATAATGTGGCCATGTGCGAGGTGTGCAAGATGTAAAATTAATATTAGCTAATCAGATAATACAATATTATTGTTAAAGTGTTAATGAAACTATGTGATGTTGCTAGTTTTTAAGTGTGTGAGCATCTTAATAAATGCTGCACAAATTTGATTCTCAATAAAGCAATGTGTATAGATTCTCTGATAGCAATAAATAGTTTGAGTTTGGCCGTCTTTCCTATATACGGCAATGCTATGAACAACGGAAAGGCGGCCAAACTCAAACTATTTATTGCTATCAGAGAATCTATACACATTGCTTTATTGAGAATTAAATTTGTGTGGCATTTATTAAGATGCTCACACACTTAAAAACTAGCAACATCACATAGTTCTCATTAACACTTTAACAATAACATTGTATTATCTGATTAGCTAAAATTAATTTTACATCTTGCACACCTCGTACATGGTCGCATTATGATATCATTACTTTTTGTCGCAGTTAACTCTGCTTTACTTGGATGCACACTTTTTTTACAGCTACAAGCTGTTTTTGGATGGGATAGCTGTTTACAATATGACCTTCAGCTTTCTGGCTTATCTGTCAATCTCATTTCCATCGAGATTGGTTGTTTAGGCCATTTTATGCCAGACACAATTTCCCAGGTAGCCAATGCTTGTGAAGTTGCAAAGAAGACCATAAGATCCCTGTTTGAGCAGGCTGGTTGCATTGCTGTCTCCTGCTCATACAGAACTTTTAATTCTAGAGCCTAAGTCTTGCCAGGGCTCCTGTACTGTCCATCCAGTGCTTGGTACCCCTGAGTCTAGACCCCTGTACTTAAGTTGTATTTTGTCTTAACGAAACAAAACATCTCTCTCCCTTCAGACTGATTAATAGTAAACAGTGTAGCCATTTTGCATAGCCATTTAGCTATTTCATTTCAACTTGCACTGTCAGTGAGGACAAAGCTAAGTCCGTGATACTGCAGCATGCCAAAAATATTCTGTTGAGCTGGAGTGATGTCTAGCAGTAGCACATAGCCTACGCTAGTCTGAAAGCATCAGTTGGTTTGTCAGTCACAAGATCAGTCAGTCATATGAAAATCACACAAAATTCCCACTAGGGTTGCAAATTTGATGTTAGAAATGCTCAAAGGTGTGCAACAGATTTCTGTGGTGATTTTTGGTGGCAGCATTTTGGGGAACATTATTTTGTTTGAGGGGGAGATCGCTGTACTGTAAAATACTACCATACTGTCTGTATAAGTCAGCTGCTATCAAGGGGTAGCCAGCGCCCACGCAAAAACCCAACACGGTGTACGAGAGTCCCAATATTTAAGTATTTCTGTATTATTTCAATAAATATTTCATGTATTTATATGTATTCATTATTGGATTTCTCAGATAGTGTACGAGAGTCCCAAGACGTTAGCTACCCCTTGGCTGCTATATATGTGACTGGATTTTGGAAAACGATCCAAATCGCACATTAGAATTTCGAGATAAATGGTTTTAAAGAATTCAAGCCAGCATAACTTGCCAAGGATAGCAAGCACGCGTATGAAATTTACACAAAAGATGTATCAATCTATTACCTTTCAGACCACTTCCAGTACTTGTAGCTGCTTCCCGCCAAATAAGGTAGAAAGTCCAGACACGCGGGATTACAAGGCTGTGCTGGCTCCTTAGTGACTGATATGTAGCAAAATCAGAAAAAAAAACGTCTGGCCAACATTATCAGGCCATCCACCAGTATACCACTGATTTTTGCCAAGCCAGACCCTTCACAAGGCCAGATGCTGCCATTTGAGATCTCAGAAAAGATGTCTGTTAAAACCAGCCTCGAGGTACTGAGTGTCAAAACTATGTAGTAGTACGCTAGTGTGGCTATCCACTGGTGGTGTTAGTTTGATTTTGCCTGATGTGCGATTTGGATTGGTTTGTAAAATCTGGTTACATATAGTCTCTTTAAACTCTGCTAATAGGCCTGAGTCAAACATGCTCAAAATTTTATCCCAAAAATGTTTCCAGGAGTTTCCCAAACTTTTCACCTATTTTGTTCTTCTGTGTTCCCTTTATGCTTGCATTATGCTCCTAGGTTACCAACATAATCTTGGAATATTTTAATGTAGTGAATGCTCACACTATTTCACTACAAAGTGGCCATTCTATTATTGATCTAAGGAATTATGTACAATGCGCTGACTGCTCTATTAGGGAGTACCATCAAGGATTAAGCTGTACTATCCACCTAATGATGTTAACATCGTGCTGGTATAGCAGTCTAGCCTATTATGCTGGCGTATTTGATACAGGGCTATCTGCTGGTTGACATTAGTCATCAGTCACCTTGAGGAGTTGGTTCTCAGCTTCTTCTTGGTGTCTATATAGATTCATGATTATTTAATTACAACTGTACCTATACACCTTGAAAACAACTGAATGATGCCATAATTATGTACATTTATAACTGGTATGTTTTACTAATACCGTTACCAGTATTAGTATAATTGTTCTGTCTACTTACTATAACAGGTAAAATTATATTTTTGCGTGCATAACAACACATATCACTCTGTTACGTAGGTTTCCACTGGCTCTATTCCTTCAAAAAGTGGTCAATATAGTCAGTCTGATGAAACGAACAAAGACAAAGCACAAGATTACACATCTACTAAAGCTCCTATCACTGTAGTCTCTCCTGATTCAGCAGTGTACACTGATCAGCCTTCAGCTCACCCTGAACTTCAGGCTACCGATACCATTCCTGCTTGTGAATTAAGTGCCAATTCACTTCTTGACTTGGCTTCTTTGGATGATAGTTCTGATGTGGCCAGAATTGCTGAAAACCCTTCCAAATCAAGAAAAATTTCTAGGTTTCTTGATAATCCAATTCTGTCCACCAATGAAGGTACTCAGCCTGTACCTTATGTTCAAGCTTCAGTTAATAATATTGTCACTGGTGATGAATTGGGCTATACCAGTTCACTTCCTGAATTGAAACCACTGGATAATGATGATACTACTGAAAGTTCTCATTTACCAAGAAAGGTGATATATTCCATGCCTTCTAGAAAATCACTTTTTAAACTACTTCCTAGAGCAAAGCATATGATGCCTACAAGAAAGTAATACTGATATGTACGTTATTCATATGTATGTTGTGTACATGATTTCATCCACACACTATTGTTTTTAACTTTTGTAATTTTTGTCTTTTAAAATTTAGACTTATTGACCCCTCAAGCTTCTCACTGCTTGCATACATTCACGCATACTGTTTTTTTGTAATTTCTGGGAGTGTTCTTTTGTATTATTTATTTTATTAGTACTTTAAAGCATATAGTTTAAAGTAATACCAACCACTACAAAATAGTCACTAGCAGTGTAGCTGCAATTTGTGTGCTATGCTGATGCTTATCTTTTTCAACTATATAAATAATTCCTTAACAGTGCAGTATTATAGTAGAGCACTTCGTACATCACACAAAGTTTGTTACAGGTGAAAAGGCTGTACTTTAGCTATATATTTTCCCATGCACATGCCAAATGGTGGTTAATCTTGAAACAAGATGATTACTGAAGTACCTTTACCTTCTTCAATCAATGAAATTTGAGTATATATACTTGCAAAGTTTTAGGTCTGCAAATACCTCATACTGTAGTTCACCTTTTTGTCATTGAAAAATAACTCTCGTGTGCAAAAAGTAAACAAACATGTCTTACACGAAAATTTTGCAAAAGACTGAAATATTCTAATAGAGCAGTCATTCAAATAAATCATACAAAAATATTTTAAGCAAAAATGTCATGATTTTTTTTTTGCATGAAAATATAGCGAATTATGGTAAATATCCTGAACTCAATCCAGTTTTGCTGACTGTTGTAATACAACTAAAAGCATAGCTACTAGTACTCCTTGTTTTAACCCTTTCAAGGACGGCTCCAGAAAATTTGTTGACAGGTTTCCAAATTTTCTATTGTGTGCAAGCTTAAATCTGGGGCATTTATTTATTTATCTAATTTGTCAAAGGTCAAAAGGTTCCCTCAACACACAGTACAAAAACACAGAGTACAAGGACAAAGGATTACACAAAGTGCAAAACAATAAAACAAACAAAAAACCACTACGTACAAAACAAACAATTAATGGCATGATGAAAAGGATTCACAGAGCTGATAGCAAGTGTGTCCACTGATACCTTGTTCCACAATAAGACAGTGTTCACAAAAAAAGAAAACCGGTGGTTGTTGGTAGAAGATTGTAGTGGTACAATAGATAGATCTTTTACATGAAGTATTGAAATAATAGTAATCAGAAAAGTTAAGAGATATTCTATCATTTAGGATATCAAAGGGTTGTTACACACTCCCACATGAAGTTTATGTATTCTCAGATTGAATCTGGTAACAATTTTCACCAAAAAAATCTTTAAAATTGACATTTAAGCATATGATTGTGCTTAAATAGTAGTATCAGGAGCAAGCTAAAGAGTGAGGAGGTGGAGCTATATGAAGTTTAAAAGCATACAACATACAGGGATACCATTCTGGAAGTCTGGGTGAATGCCCCCAGGAAAAATATCAGGTATTAGACAGGCTGAAATATAATTTTAGACTATTTTTACCGTGTTGGTACAAGTATAAACCAAGAAATACAAAGTGTGACTGTTCTATTAAGGTAGTTGACTACTCTATTACAACATTTGATTTGATTTAGTTGATTTATATATTTAGCCTACAGGCAATTGGCTACAGCCATTCATCCTTGCCCAGAGGAACACATCACGTTCACATAAGTAAACACACCAAAAACAACCAAAGACATATCAACACAATTACAAAACAAAAAGACTACACATTTGCAAAAACAACAAAAAACAAAAAGACTACACACACAAAGTGAGTCACAGTACTGTATAAGAGCTTCCACATATTCATTTAAAGGAGATAGAATTAATGTGGTATGTTTGTCACCAGTGGTGGCAGTGCATTCCACCACTTAATAGCTTTACAGCAAGAAAAAAGAAAAAAAAACGCTGAGTAAAACTTAAACAGAATTTAGGGATACTTGCAAAATAATATAGGTGTTTTTGTGCAATAAGAGGAGGTTCTGCCAAAAATTAATGGGTGGCTTAAGTGGTATACATTTATACTGACGGTATTGATGGTACATTGAACATAGTGATTTGTACTGAATGAAGTAAGATAGTGGCAACCATTGTAATTTCTGATAGAATGGAGACACATGATCATATTTCCACAAATCACAACACAGCCTTACAGCATGATTATGCATTCTCTGAAGTCTCTGTATTTCGATCAGAGCCTTTGATGTAAAATCAATTTTAATTGCCTGTATTTATTATTTTGGCAAGAAGCCTGTACACCAACTCACTATACAAAATAGTACAAAATATCTGTCCAATGTGTATCCACTGAATAGGCTAAATTTGCAAAATTTTTCTGTGGGGGCATGCCCCCACAGAAAATTTTTGCAAATTTAGCCTATTCAGTATTAAAAATTGGTAATATTTCTGACTGAAAAATGATGCCACTTTGTTTGTGATTCACCACAATGCTTGTAAAGCATTCTGAGTCACCCAAGTGTAATAATGATGAAATGACACCATTATTCCAGAACAGTTGTAATACTAGCTGTCATATAAGGGCACAGCCAGTAACTAAAAATATATTCTTTGCATAAAGAACAGGAAGGGGAAGGCTATGACTATCAGCTATACATGATCAATACTTGCCATTGATTTCGTGTTTGAAATACCTTAATTTAGCAGAACGTTAAATTTAGCAATTTTAGAGTTTTTTTTTTTTTTTTTTTGCCAATTGATTACATCATATCACGACATTTATATAGTAAATTCATCAATATACAAGATCGCTAAATTTAGTGTATTAGTATAGCTAGTGTGCTTTACAGTCTTATGGCTCAAACTATAACGTCTAAACAGTAACAATGAAGAGAGGGCTTGAGAGGGAAAGTATATACACTCACCATGAGAGTAAGCATGTGTAGAATTTTCCAGTTAGGGGGTCTGGGGTGATGCTTCCTCTGGAAATGTTTGGAATATAGCTATCACAAGATTGAATCTGGAAGCTATTTTAAACCAAATACTCTATTGTACTGAAATATTGTGGGTACAAGATGGATGAGTTCAGTTGTAAGCAATTTTAGAAAAGCATTATAGAACTACATTTTTGAATGATATTGGATTATAAGGCAATACATAATAGTGGATTGTCAAAGACAATACATAGGATTGGATCTTAAGGTCATTGTAGAGATTTAAAATGCACACAAAACTAACTTCAACTTTGTAGTATATATATAGCCACAGACTGTTCTGTTGCTATTTTAATCTGACTTTTTACAACTAGATGGCCCCATCACCATATTAATTCTTTACAACCAGAGTCCAAAGTCACTTACATATACAGCTACGTTTTGGCGACAACTAACCCCCTTATAACGTGACAGTGTAAATGCTGTGGTATCATTTGAGCTTATTAAGTTGAGCTTCAAGGGGTTTGGGAGTGCAAACCCTGTATGACATTAAGTAAGTTTTATTAGCTTCGATTGATGCTAGATTCAGATAAATGCAGCATGGAACTTTGTTACCAATAAAGCAAAAACAAAAAGTTCTCAGATACTACAGCCTTGTTAACTGTGTATACATGCTAAGAAATTAATTGTTTTTACTTAAGCATGTTAACCCAAGCATCAAGTTTGTAGCAACAACTGAAAATACCCACTATAAGGCCACATAAACTTAATTATTAGTTTCTCATCCCCGCCCACATGGTCGTTTTTCTTACCTCATTAAGGATTTTTTACACCACTGGTGGCTGAGTGCAGCTATCCAGCACCTTCTATTTGCTACCTTGCTAGAGCAGTCTAAGAAAACTGCATTCTGAGTCATTTTAGCTAGCTAATTCAGCTATTTGGTCAGTAAAAAATAAAATAAAAATCTGCCCTCCCGCACTGCTATTTTGAGTACAGGAGGATGAGAAACTAATAATTAAGTTTATGTGGCCTAATATTAAACTATTTGACAGAAGTTGTTCTCAGAAAGTGATTAGTATATGGCAGGATGTTTGGAGCAATGGTAAGATAGCAGTGCACAGGTCAAGAAAACAAACTGGCAACTTCATGAAAAAAACATTATGATGGATGTTCTATTAGAGTAGTTGACTGTTCTATTAGAATGTTTCGATTTTTAGCAGCTTTTAGGTTAAGTCTAAAAGTATAATTTGAACCCCTCTTAGTAATTCTAAGTAAAGATTAGCCATTTTCCCTTCTCTTTCCATCTTTTCATTGCCCATGCATACATATCAGATGTAATTGCATCTATACTGCAACTTCTGGAAGCTTCCTAGCTTGCACATGGTATCATTTTGGAGGGGGGTGCTTCAGCACCCCAAGAACCCCCCTAAATCCGCCCTTGGTATGCGTGAGTTCACACTCATAATAATTTTATTCTATTTTACAAAAAAAGATGCACATGCACAGTAAGAATCTTATTGTTTTGCTGTGATTTAACTACTCCAGCTTGTTTCAGTACTTTTTATCAGTGTGCTATGGTCCCTACTCTAGTTAAAAACTCCAATATTTTTGTGCACTTGTTGGAAGCATTACAGGGTCAAATTGAAGGCACTTTTGGGCTTGGTTATACCTAACCAATACTGCCAAGGCTCCAGGATGTCAGTGAAGCCTGCAAAATATGAAGTCATATTAATAGAATATTACAGTGTAACATCAATAGCCAGAATGCAATACAAAGAAGATAAAATGGTATAGCTAGCTAGATTACTTATGTTGCACTGAAGTTCTACTAGCAACCTTGTGATACATTGCTTCCTCCTACAGTGAATGTGGAACAACAGTATGAAGAAGCTATACAACTTGTAAAGCTACAGATTTGCGTATCTTATAACAGCAAACAATTCATCTGAATCAAATGAGGACTATATTGATTCTCTGGATCTGCCCCTGTGTTTTAGAGATGACAACCATTTTTCTTTGATATATGCTGCCTTTCTACAGAAAATTTAAAGGCTATGACACCAGCAACCATACTGGGTTGCTAACTTTTCATCATATACATAACTTGAGAGCTGATCTATCATCAATGATCTATTATAAACAATAATTGCTTACCACTATGCTTTCCTAACCCCCTAAAGAAGTCACAGAAGTTAATTTGGGAAAAGTCTATAAATATGGAGTCAAAAGGAACCAAAAGTATTTTTTAAATCTTGAAATATTCCATTTTGTTCATCTTCTTATCATGAACAAGGTAGTGGTTTATAATAGAGATTTCCAAAGTCCTAATAACAAACCCATCTTAGCCCTTCAACCTCAGTTAGAGAAATTAATTTGGAAGAAGTTTAAGCCCACTAGTAAATGTGAAGTCAAAAGGACCTGATAAAAGTACTTTTTAAAGAACTGCATGAAATCTGTCATTTTGAGCATATTCTTCTTATTCACAGATCTAGCTATACAGCAAACTCTGAGTACTTTTTGGGGGATAAAACTACGTAGATTTCCTACCTATGTCTTTCTTCATGTCCATGACCTATTTTAAATGAATATTGCAATGATAACAAGCAACTTTGCTTCTTATACATATAGGTTCACTTTACGACTACTTAGTCTCTGCAAGACAAACCGATGTGTCATTATGTGTTAATAAGTATCTAGTTTACATGTTCATTTGGAAACCCTATATCACTACCTATATTTTGACCACAGTATATTACCACAGCAACAGTGTTGTTGCTATATACCACTCTGTACTTGACTTATTGTGATCACAGAGCTGAACTTGTGCAGTTCACATACCAGAAGCCGTATCCAAATGCACATTGCTGACCACAGCATGCTATATACTGTTTAATGTTAAAGTTGTATATAGGTACAAAGTATACACTCAGGAAACAATACACTGGTGTCTGTTAACTCAGATGATATTAGCTGAACACTTAGTGCATGATAACTGACTTGACATATTTAGTAATAATATCAAGCACCACCAGCACTTCTTAGCTATTATCAAGTTAGTTATATCCATAAATTGATTTATAAGATAAGCAAATTAGTGTAAAATAATTTATATGGGAAATAAAGATTGTTGAAAGAACAAAAGAAACAAGAGTCAAAACTAGCCAGCATGTTAAACACACGACACTGTTGACAGATATCTTATCTATTTGAACTCAAACAAACTTTTATACAAAAACATTCTCAGTAATTATCTGCTCCTGACTTATGGAGACTGCTTTTTTTTATCTTTTTCATTTGGTCGGGAAAAAAAAGGGTCTGACACTTGTTCTCAAAATCCCGGTTGTGGCCGCATATGGTGGCCAGGATTAATTCTACGCACGCATCTTAATGCATTCTCAAAGTATGCTTGAATGGATGTTAAGTCTGCCATTGACTGGGTAATTGAAAAGATAGGATTCCGACCATTCAGTGACGAACAGGCAAGCTACGATTTTGTAATGTTTGTATTGATTGTAGTAAGCACATAGAATTAATCCCGGCCACAACCGGGATTTTGAGAACAAGTGCAGGTATTCGAACCGGACCAGATCCTTTTTTCCCCCTGACCAAATGAAAAAGAAAA
This sequence comes from Dysidea avara, assembly GCF_963678975.1. Classification (NCBI taxonomy): domain Eukaryota; kingdom Metazoa; phylum Porifera; class Demospongiae; order Dictyoceratida; family Dysideidae; genus Dysidea; species Dysidea avara. The sequence goes on along the minus strand of NC_089282.1, from coordinate 14,487,572 downwards.
ATAAGCGGTCTGGCTACGCGAGACTGACTAGTTACATGTAATAGTAATGGTATATTACAGTGCAACAGCAATAGAATTATGTTGCACTGAAGACCTACTAGCAACCTTATGATACATTGCTTCCTCATACCCTGAATGTGGAACAACGGTATGAAGAAGCTATACAACTTGTATAAAGCTACAGATTTGCCTATCTTATAACAGCAAACAATTCATCTGAATCAACTGAGGACAATATTGATTCCAATAGGGCATTAAATTCCATACTCAAATACACATTTTAGCAAAATATAAAATTATGAGATATACAGTAATGTGTACTTATATCCGTAGGAGATGATATTTCACATTTAGTTATTCAATGAAGCAAACCTAAACTATCACTTCCTACATATCACATACAACAGAGCTAGGAATGTGCAGTATGTGCATATGTAGCTAGGTGTTACAGGTGTATACTACATGGATTAAACACCTGTGTGTTAACCTTGCACTGGGATTACAAAATGCAAGCGATATGTGCACAGAGCTACAATGTATCATGCTACTCATATTATGTGTGCTACACTTGCACACTATATACAAGCTATAGATGATAACATATAGCTCTTTCCTCAATATAAATTCTTCTGCTAGCTAAAAGACATTCAAGACTCCCAACTTGAAATCTGGGCTAACCTTTGTTTATTTCTGGATCAGTGCCTGAAATGGTTTCAGTTACAAATAAGTACACATTTATATTTTGCTAAAATGTGCATTTGATTATGGAATTGTACTACATATATACTTTAATACCCTATTGGGATCAATATAGTCCTCAGTTGATTCAGATGAATCGTTTGCTGTTATAAGATAGGCAAATCTGTAGCTTTACAAGTTGTATAGCTTCTTTATACCGTTGTTCCACATTCACGGCATGATGAAGCAATATGTTGCTAGTAGGCCTTTAGTGCAACATAAGTAATCTAGCTATAGCTATCTTTTTTTGTATTATATTCTATTGATGTTGCACTGTAATATACTACTACCCAAAAAACACCTTCGCTGTACAATTAGGGGCATCCATGAAGCTACAGGTACCTGGAACCCAATGTAAAAAATAACAGCTCAGCTGAAGAGAAAAGTAACTGGTAACTTAAAGAGCTGATATCTGGAGTGGCCAAGAATACAAATAATTACAATTACTACAGTTTTAATCAATGCAAGAACACCTTGGCTGTAAAACAGGTACATACATTAAATGTAAAAGTAACTGGCAACTGAAACAGCTGATATCTGAAGTGGCCAAGAATGAATGTTCATATACAACTAATTCAAAATTTTAACATTGAACTTTTATCATTCAGCTGTTGTGTTCTATATTCACTCTTGCTGCATCCTAAAGTAATTTCTTTTACCTCTAATTGGCTGGTAATTCAGCCGCCTTTTTTAATAGTCAGTATAATAGAGCAAAAAAGGCTGCCAAATTACCAGCCAATTAGAGTTAAAAGAAATTACTTTAGGATGCAGCAAGAGTGAATATAGAACACAGCTGAATGATAAAGGTTCAATGTTAAGTTTTTGAATTAGTTGTATATGAACATTCATTCTTGGCCACTTAAGATATCAGCTGTTTCAGTTGCCAGTTACTTTTACATTCATGTATGTACCTGTTTTACAGCCAAGGTGTTCTTGCATGAATTAAAACTTCAGTAATTGTAGTTAGTTGCATTCTTGGCCACTCCAGATAGTTAGCTCTTTAAGTCACCAGTTACTTTTCTCTTCAGCTGAACTTTTTTTACATTGGGTTCCAGGTACTTGTAGTTTCTTGGATGTGCCTTTTTTACAGTGAAGATGTTTTGGGGGTGGATATCACTCATTTTTGCCAGTGATAGGCTCTACAAATTGGTAAAAAAGGTAATTTTTAGATGATATTTGTAAATGAGCAATTAAAATTAATGCAGAATATTATCTTGGAGAGTCAAAGATGCACCTGTCATCTTGTCTGACAGTGTTATAAAAAGCTATACATACTAATGACTGTTTCATAACACCATAAATTTGGAAGTATGAATTTGCAGTGTAGTATGACTGTTCTATTAAAAAAAAAGCAAATCTGTAGCTTTACAAGTTGTATATATAGCTTCAAATTTTTATACTTTGTTCCACATTCACAGTATGAGGAAGCAATGTATTACAAGGTTGCTAGTAGGACTTCAGTGCAACATAAGTAATCTAGATATAGCTATCTTTTTTGTATTGCATTCTATTGATGCTGCACTATAATATACCATTACTATTACATATAGCTAAGCATGTAATATGACCTCATCTTTTGCAGACTTCACCGACATCCTGGCACTTTGGCAGTAACGGTTAGGTATAGCCAAGTCCAAAAGTGCCTTTATTTATTTATTTTCCATTACTGTACAACTTCAATTTGAAGGATATGTACAGATCAAAAAGCAGATCTCTATTTGAACTCAATGTATAATATGGTAGAGACTAAGGTGTTTCCATAAATCAGGGGCAGATAATTACTGAGAATGCTTCTGTGTAAAAGTTTATTTGAGTTCAAATAGAGATCTGTCGTGTGTTTAAAATGCTGGCTTGTTTGACTCTTGTTTCTTTTGTTCTTTCAACAATCTTTATTTCCCATATAAATTCTTTTACACTAATTTGCTTACCTTATAAATCCATTTATGGATATAGCTAACATGATAATAGCTAAGAAGTGCTGGTGGTGCTTATTACTAAACATGTCAAGTCAATCATTATGCTTCAGCTAATATTATCAGAGTTAACAGACACCAGTGTATTGCTTCCTGAGTGTATACTTTGTATCTACATATACAACTTTAACATTAAACAGTGTGTAGCATGCTGTGGTCAGTAATGTGCATTTCAATATGACTTATGGTACATGTTCACTGCACAAGTGCAGCACAATAAGTCAAGTACAAAGTGGTAGCAACAAGAGTAAATTATAAAAACAGGGAGTTTTATTATGTACTCTTGGTAGCAACATTACTGTTGCTGTGGTAATATACTGTGGTTAAAATATAGGTAGTGATATAGGGTTTCCGAATGAACATGTAAACTAGATACTTATTAACAAATAATAACACATTGGTTTGTCTTGCAGAGACTAAAAGTCATAAAGTGAACCTACGTACATGAAGCAAAGTTGCTTGTTATCATTGCAATATTCATTTAAAATAGGTCATGGACAGACATAGGTAGGAAATCTATGTAGTTTTTAAAGCACTCAGAGTTTGCTGTATAGCTATATCTGTGGGGAAAAATAAAAATAAGAAGATGCTCAAAATGACAAATTTCATGCAGTTCTTTAAAAAGTACTTTTACCAGGTCCTTTTGACTTCATGTTTACTGATGGGCTTAACCTTCTTCCAAATTAACTTCTAATTGCGGTTGGAAGAGCTTTCTAAGGTGGGTGTGCTATTAGGACTCTGGAAATCTTTGTTATGAACCACTACCTTATTCATGATAATAAGATGAACAAAACGGCATATTTCAAGATTTCAAGATACTTTTTTTGATTCTTTTTGAATCCATATTTACTAATGGACCTAGACTTCTTCCAAATTAACTTCTATGACTTCTTTTGGGGGTTACTTGCTTTCCTTAATAGATCAGCTCTCAAGCTATGTATGTATACATATAATGAAAAGTTAATAACCCAGTATAGTTGCTGGTGCCATAGCTGTAACATATATCAAAGAAAAATGGTTGTCTTCTCTAAAACTACAGTTGTGGATCCAGAGGGGCGGATGGAGTGGCTAGCCACCCACCATGCATGCATGGCCTTGCAGCCACTCAGACATGCAATATTTTGCTGAAATGATTCTATAATGCTAATCACAAATAGTGCTCTTTCATTATTGCATATGTTTAGCAAATTATTAATTTGCTTAAATCCCTATATTGCAAGCCAATCAGATTCCAATACTTACCAGCCAGTCTGTCACCTTATATAGTAGTTGGTAGCAGTTAGTAAGTGACATAACATTTTAACTATTTAGTTAATAGCGAAACATATAATACAGAAAGGTAATGTTTCTTCCTGTGGGGCATGTGTTTGTATAGGAGATGATAGTTCACATTTTTTAGTTATTCAATGAAGCAAACCTAAACTATCACTTCCTACATATCACATACAACAGAGCTAGGAATATGCAGTATGTGCACAGGTGCTACAGGTGTATACTACATGGATTAAACACCTGTGTGTTAACCTTGCACTGGGGATTACAAAATGCAAGTGATATGTGCACAAGAGATACAGTGTATCATGCTACTTGTATTATGTGTGCTTCACTTGCACACTATATACAAGCTATAGATGATAACATATAACTCTTTCCTGAATGTAAATTCTTCTGCTAGCTATAAGACATTCAAGACTCTCAACTTGAAATCTGGGCTAGCCTTTGTTTATTTCTGGATCAGTGCCTGAAATTAGGCTTGAGTCTATTATGCTCCAAAATTTGCCTATTATGCTTTTTGGCATTTCCCCAATTTTCTGCCTATTATGCTTGTTTTTATACTTTTCAGAAATGCATTATGCTTTTATTTTGTGTTTTTTTCTAAATAATCTAAATAAGAGAAGTTCTTCATACGATAGAACGTGAATGAAAAGTGTCACTTCAACTTCAACATACAAAAATTAGCAGTAGCTTGAAATTGGGAGGTGCTCCAAAGTTTGTAGGCATTTTAAAGCAAGGTATCTGGGGCAAATCTATAGTCCCTTAGAAGCTATAGACATTTTATTGTCTAATATCTTTGTAGTTTTCTATGCAAATAATTGAATTAATATTATTATGATAACTAGTCTATTGATAGATCTTCTGAGTTTTAGCAATTGGTTTTCGAAGGACAGCAACTGCTCAGTATAATATTATGCAACTTGCATTTGCACCACCATGCCAAGGACATATTAGCCTCCTGGGGTAAACTCTTAATGGTTCTCGTGCATGCATTCTCTCTCAGTGTTGCATGTGATGATTGTTCTATTAGAGAATCTCGATCTTTTTGCAGCCTCACTGCATACCTGCAGATACTTCACCATTTCAATGTCTAGACATTCACTAACTATACCGACTCATCACTAACCTTATTATCATCAGAGTTTCTCTTGTAGTGTCTTCCAATCGAACTTTCAGTGATCATAATTATCACATCATATTTAGCTATTCAAAATCAGACGATGAGACACATTAGATATAGCTATAAACTGCTTTGCCATGCCTTGGTACTAGTTGGCACATGACTGCACCTGTCCTATAAAACTCAAACCGACAATGAAAAGCACTGCCTGGTTACATCGAGTGTAAACTTGTGAGTGCGAAGACTGTAGTGCATTTTACTACTCGTTGTCAGGAATCGTTTCACTATTCAAAACAGGTTAGCTCTTGATTTTGTGACTGTTATATATAGCAGAAGTTATACTTATGGTGGCGGAAATTTGCCCATTATACTCCTGATTATGCTCCATTATGCCAGCATTATGCGTTATGCTTTTCATCCCCAAAAATTATGCCGGCATATAATCGACGCAAGCCTACCTGAATCGAAATGGTTTCAGTTATGGATATAAGTACACAATACTGCATAATTTTATATTTTGCTAAAATGTGTACTGATTTGAGTATGGAATTGTACTACATATATATCTTATAATTAACTGTGCTTTAAAGCCCTATTGGAATCAATATTATAATAGTTCTTAGCTGATTCAGATGAATTGTTTGCTGTTATAAGATAGGCAAATCTGTAGTTTTACAAGTTGTATAACTTCTTCATATCGTTGTTCCACTTTCACTGCTGTATGAGGAAGCAATGTATCACAAGGTTCCTAGTAGGCCTTCAGTGCAACATAATTCTTTTGATGTTGCACTGTAATATACCATTACTACTACATATATAGCATGAGTAAACATGTAATATGACCTAATCTTTTGCAGGCTTCACTGACATCCTGGCACCTTGGCAGTATTGGTTAGGTATAGCCAAGTCCAAAAGTGCCTTTTTATTTTCCATTACTGTACAACTTCAATTTGAAGGTTACGTACAGATCAAAAAGTAGATCTCTATTTGGACTCAATGTGTAATATGGCAGAGACTAAGAACAAGCAATCATTTCCATAAATCTGGAGCAGATAATTACTGAGAATGTTTCTGTATAAAAGTTTATTTGAGTTCAAATAGATAAGATATCTGTGTCGACAGTGTCGTGTGTTTAACATGCTGGCTTGTTTGACTCTTGTTTCTTTTGTTTTTTCAGCAATCTTTATTTCCCTTCTTTTACACTAATTTGCTTACCTTATAAATAAATTTATGGATAGCTAATATAATAATAGCTAAGAAGTGCTGGTGGTGCTTGATATTATTACTAAATATATCAAGTCAGTTATCATGCACTAAGTGTTCAGCTAATATCATCTGAGTTAACAGACACCAGTGTATTGTTTCCTGAGTGTATACTTTGTACCTATACAACTTTAACATTAAACAGTATATAGCATGCTGTGGTCAGCAATGTGCCTTTGGATATGGCTTCTGGTACATGTGCACTGCACATGTGTAGCTCTATGATCACAATAAGTCAAGTACAGAGTGGTATATAGCAACAACACTGTTGCTCTGGTAATGTACTGTGGTTAAAATATAGGTAGTGATATAGGGTTTCCAAATGAACATGTAAACTGGATACTTATTAACACATAGTAACACATTGGTTTGTCTTGCAGAGACTGAGCAGTCGTAAAGTGAACTTACGTACAAGAAGCAAAGTTGCTTGTTATCATTGCAATATGCATTTAAATAGGTCATGGACATGAAGAAAGACATAGGTAGGAAATCTATGTAGTTTTTATCCCCAAAAGTACTCAGAGTTTTGCTATATAGCTAGATCTGTGAATAAGAAGAATATGCTCAAAATTACAGATTTCATGCAGTTCTTTAAAAAGTACTTTTATCAGATCCTTTTGACTTCATATTTACTAGTGGGCTTAAACTTCTTCCAAATTAACTTCTAATTGAGTTTGGAAGAGCTTTCTAAGATGGGTGTGCTATTAGGACTTTGGAAATCTCCGGGTCTATTACGAACCACTACCTTGTTCATGATAAGAAGATGAACAAAATGGAATATTTCAAGATTTAAAAATACTTTTTTGGCTCCTTTTGACTCCATATTTACTAGACTTATTCCAAATTAACTTCTATGACTTCTTTTGGGGGTTAGGGAAGTCTTTTGGGGGTTGGGGAAGCATACTGATAGTGATAAGCAACCATTGTTTATAATAGATCATTGATAATAGATCAGCTCTCAAGTTATGTATATGATGAAAAGTTAACAACCCAGTATGGTTGCTGGTGTCATAGCCATTAAATTTTCTGTAGAAAGGTAACATATATCAAAGAATAATGGTTGTCATCTCTAAAATGCAGTGGCAGATCCAGAGAATCAATGTAGTCCTCAGTTGATTCAGATGAATTGTTTGCTGTTATAAGATACGCAAGTCTGTAGCTTTACAAGTTGTATAGCTTCTTCATACTGTTGTTCTACATTCACTGTAGGAGGAAGCAATGTATCACAAGGTTGCTAGTAGAACTTCAGTGCAACATAAGTAATCTAGCTAGTTATATACCAATTTATCTTCTTTATATTGCATTCTGGCTATTGATGTTGCACTGTAATATACTATTAATATGACCTTATCTTTTTCAGGCTTCAATGACATCCTGGCATCTTGGCATGCAGTATTGGTTAGGTATAGCCAAGCCCAAAAGTGCCTTCAGTTTGACCCTATAATGCTTCCAACAAGTACACAAAAAATTTGGAATTTTTGACTAGAGTAGGGACCATAGCACACTGATAAAAGTACTGAGTATATCACAGCAAAACAATAAGACTCCTACTGTGCATGTGCAATTTTTTGTAAAATAAAATAAAATTATTATGACTGTGAACCCTTATTTGCGTACTCACACCAAGCTACCTTAAGATTCAGCATGCATCACTTTTTCGAAGGCATGAGTTGGAGAAGAAGCAGGAATACGGTGATAGGGTTCGCAGTGTGGAGTTAGTCTCGTGCCCAGACCGCTTTTTTCTTTTTGTGTGGGGGCGGAGAAAAAAAGGGTCTGGTGGATCTCCAATATATTTTTTGTGCAGCCAGATCTACAACTTTTGGGGATCGTTGATTAGTGGTGATGGATAGCAAAGGCTTGTTAACGAAGCGACAATAGGAAATACGGCGCGCGTACCCAAGGATGCAGCCTTGCTAAGCAAACGCGCGCCGTATTTCCTATTGTCGCTTCGTTAACAAACCTTTGCTATTCATCACCACTAATCAACGATCCCCAAAAGTTGTAGATCCGGCTGCACAAAAAATGTATTGGAGATCCACCAGACCCTCTTTTTCTCCGCCCCCACACAATAAGAAAAAAAAGCGGTCTGGGCACGAGACTAGTGTGGAGTGTAGCTCAGTGTTTTCTACATTTGGTGGACTTGGTAGGGAGGCAACTATATTCTATAGTCGCTTAGCTCATTACTCTCTAAGAAGCATGGCACACCCTATACCAAAACACTTTCACTGATGGAATGTTCCATCTCATTTTCTTTACTGCGTTCTGTCCGGCATCTTGGCTATATCCGGGGGCAGTAGGACCGTCAGACCTGTGGAGCGCCACACTACCTTTTTTGAACTGCGCTTGACAGAGGTTCAGCTTGACTCATCTGTTTATTTTATTTTGTATCTGTTTAATGTGCCAGTGAGTTTATTTTGTATAATATTAGCGATGGACGCTTCCCTACGGGAATCGTCCGTATCAGTTTCCGTGGTGACTGGATCGATTGCAGAGGTGCTTCTCCTACTATTCTTCGCTTGTATCGCTGTGTAACGGGCGGAACATAGCTGAAAGCGAAGCGTAATGGCCACTTTCTAGACAGTAATTGATACTTGGGGCGCGAATTGTCCGAATTTTTCGTGGTGATTTGATTGATTGCAGAGGTGCTTCTCCTATCTGTTCTTCGTTTGTAGCGCTGTGTAACGGGCTAAACATAGCTGAAAGCGAAGTGTAACAGCCACTTTATTTTCGAGTCAGTAATTGATATTTGGGGCGCTTCAATCGAAACATTACCCGGATTTGGTGCCATTCTTTTCTTTTGATACGGTATGCGCGGGTTAACCAGTGGCCAGACCGCTTTTTCTCCACCACGGTGCTTATCGATTAGAAATAATAAGCGCCTGCTTCGAAAAAGGCGCGTATAATTTCTAATCGATAAGCGCCGTGGCGGAGAAAAGCGGTCTGGCCATGCGAGACTACACAGTAAAAACAAACTAGTGAAGGTCACTACTAAATGTAGTGAACGTTACTACTAATGTCTGCCACAATACTCACTATTTTTGTGTAATGACGTTCACTACTGATTTTGTAGTGATCCTCACTACCATGTAGTGACATTCACTACCATGTAGTGACATTCACTACCATGTAGTGATGTTCACTGCAAAAGAGTAGTGAAGGTCACTACAAAAGTAGTGAACGTCACTACACAAAAATAGTGAGTATTGTGGCAGATATTAGTAGAGAAATTCACTACTAAATTTTTACAGTGTATAGGGTTTACCAGTCATAGCTAATAATGTTACAAAAAAGTAAAAGGAAATAATAAGAATTTTAAGTTTGATTAAGGATCATAGAAAAAGTAGGAAAACAAGGGAGGTCACCTACACCTGCAGATATGCAGTAGGAATTTAATCCTAATCCAGGCGGTATATAGGGATTAAATGTCCACTAGTATATCTGCAGGTGTAGGCGACCTCCCTTGTCACAGTTTCCCTACTATATGGTTTTTCTATGATCCCTAAAATCCTTAATTTTTCTATATGTATATATAGATATATATGGTTCATAATAGAGATCGCCTATGTTTTTCTAAAATCCTAATAGAACACTCAATTAAATACCAGCTTAGAAACCTTATCCAACCTCAAAAGAAGCCTTAGAAGATAATTTGGAAGAAGTGTAGGCTGACTAGCAAAGATGAAGTCAAAAGGACTCGATAAAAATCCTTTTTTAAAGAATTGAAATCTGCCATTTTGTTCATCTTCTACTTATTATTATTATAATTATTATTATTACTAGGACTGTGTCACATACAACCAAGTACATACACCAACCTTGCAAACCTACCCATTGGGCAAGTATAGCTAAACAATGTTATATAGCCAGCACTCAGAGCAGTGTGTGTGTGCCGGTGGAAATGATACATATGCATACGTACACAGGCAAGGGAGTTTAACTGGCATCAGAAAACCACAATACTAAAACACAATTTACACAAAAACCAAGTTAAGTTAGCTATATTGAAAGTATATATGACGTGTCTCTGAAGATGACTCTGCAGTGAAGTGAGGCTATGCAGAACAAGGAATGTGGTGAAGGCACAATTGGCAAATGGTCCCAATCAAGCCAATATGGCAAACATGCTCCATCTCTTGATTTATTTAACAATTATATAAATTTGTAAATAAGTAGCTAACTATACATATGTACGAATATACTCATGATTGAGTCTGTACATTAACAAATATATATATATATTTTCCACCCGGCTTAACTACTGCTCTATACTGTGAATCTGTAATAAACAAGAACTACGACTGAACTACAGCCATGCACAACATACAGGAGATAGTTACACATTGTTGTATATGCAGCCTCGTATGCAGCAATGCATCTCGTAGTTCTTGTTTATTACAGATTCACAGTATAGAGCAGTAGTTAAGCCGGGTGGAAAATATATATATATATTTGTTAATGTACAGACTCAATCATGAGTATATTCGTACATATGTATAGTTAGCTACTTATTTACAAATTTATATAATTGTTAAATAAATCAAGAGATGGAGCTTGGATAATATGATCATCTAGTTAATAATTCCAGCCGCTAGCAAGCCAGATGAAGGATGAAAATGTATAATACAACTACCGGTACAAGCATTACATTACTCATTACCTTGTTGTTCACGAGTGCATCAGCTGGTTGTTTACGAGCGCATCAGCTGGTATCCCAGCTGATCATCAGCTGGTTGTTCATCACACCCGGCCGTACCTGGAGCACATATTCTACATACAAAATATACAGTTACAAACATTTAAACTTACTTGTAATCTTGTTGTTTATGTGTAAGGTGGCCTCTGGCTATCTTGCAATCACTCCGCGGACGTTTACTAATCTTCTCCTTCGCGCAGTCTGTAATTAAGCAAGGGTGTGGTGCTGGGCGTTATATAGAATTACAAGTACGGTCAAGTCATTGTTATAATATAGTTGTGCCTTCATTTACAGGCGAATCTATCCCCGCTTAGTTCATGTCTCTAGGCTTCGTAGTTTTCTCAAACATTATTCATTTATTTATTCATTCATTATTAATGATGTAATTTTAACCGCATTTCGTATTATCTAGTACTTGGTTGTATAGCTAATTATTCTTATTATTTTTTCCCACAGGGCTAGAGCAAAATGTGAGTACTTTTTGGGGATAAAAAACTACGTAAGTTTCCTTCCCATGTCTTTCTTCATGTCCATAACCTATTTTAAAATGCATATTACAATGATAACATCCATTCTCAAGCAATTTTGCTTCTTGTAGGTTCACTTTGTCATTGCTTCTGGCTTAGTCTCTGCAAGGGTAACCAACATGTTAATTGTGTTATTAAGTAACCAATTTATTCATGTTAACACATTCATTTGGAAACCCTATATCATTACTTATATTTAACCTGCACAGTATAATTATTAAATTCATACCAGAGCAATGATGTTGTTGTGTACCACTGCATACTTGACTTACTGTGATCACATAACTGCACAAGTATACATGCCTGAAGCCATACTATTGTTGACCACAGCATGCTGTACACTGCCTATAGTTGGATATGTCATGCAGAGCTATGCAGTACAAAGTACATTCAATAGTAAGGAAACAATACACTGGTGTTTACTAACTCTGATAATGTTATCTGACTACTTATAACAGCTAGCTATACTGTACACGACTGACTTTGATATACATGTTCAGTACTGTGTAATATCAAGCACCACCAGCACTATGTTAGCTATCCATAACATATAAATAGAGTTATAAAAGTAAACAGCCTAGTGTAAAAGTGATTTTAAAAATTAAAACATGGGAATAGAGATTGCTGAAAAAAGTAAAGAAACAAGAGTCAAACAAGTCAGCATGTTAAACACACAGGGATCTCTATTTGGACTCAAATAAACATTTATACAGAAGCATTCTCAGTACTTATCTGCCCCTAATTTATGGAGAAACTGCTGTTTTTCCTACCATATCCATAGAGTCCAAATAGAGATGTTTGTGTGTTTAACATGCTGACTTGTTTGACTCTTGTTTCTTTACTTTTTCAGCAATCTCTTCCCATGTTTTAATTTTTAAAATTACTTTTACACTAGTATATATATATATAATATAGTCCATCCCAGTGGTCACTTTGTATTAAACTCAATTTTAAATTATGTATACTGTACATCTGTATGTGTTACAACTTGCAATAAATTGAGGTTCTACCATATAGCTACAAAAACAAAATTCAGAAATACAGTGTATGTGGAAAGCTGCAGTTGCAAATAATAATCAGCTTTAAATACTCGAACGATTGTAAACATTTTGATTTACCCTTTCATCACGCATTGCAGGAACAAGGCCCTTTTCAAACACAATGCTCATCAACTCATCAACATCTGCAACATCAGGGTACTGATGTAAGGCCCACTTAACAAAGACAAGGAATTCTTTCCAATCTACATAGCCATCTAAGTTCATATCCAATGCTTTCAATCCTTTTTTTGTGTTTGGGCAACGGTAACAGCCAAAATATGGTTGCATAAAGCCATGGTAAAAAGAATCAAATTGTAAGCGGTCATCATTTTGTACAGCATCTCGTTGATCCCAAAAATCCCATTGTTTACGCACCTCATCAATAAGACTCTGGTGGTGTTTATTTTTAACTTTGATTTTAGCAATCACATCACTCATCTTCTCTGTAAGCTTCCCCCCTGCACTGTCAAATAAGTAAGCCACACCAGCAGGGCTGTTATATTCCTCTTTTCTTCCATCACGCAGATCTTCTAGCATCTTTTCTTTCATCTTTTTGGCTATGTCTTTTGTGAACTGTGGATTTTTGCCAAAATTTTTTTCCAAATGTTCAACAATCATTTCTGTTGTTGCAAGAGTTGAAATACGATTTGGAGTTTCTACACCAAAAAACTCAGCTAAATCAAAAAGGCCAGCACCCATTGCACCTTCACCAAATACTAAATCAACAGCACGTTCTCCATACAACACTTGCTTTGGATGTGGCAGTCTCCCTGTTGTAATCTTGGTGACTTCTATAGCTGCATTCCTGATATGGACTGAGTTGTACTTTTCAGAAACCTTTTTGTTTCCAAGTCGAATCAAATTCATCATTGTGATAGAAGAACAAGCATGACCCATTGCAGCACCTTCTTCACAAAGACTGCACCAAATTCCATCTGCGCCAGCACTAAGACAATCAAGCTGCCCAGCTGTCTGCAAGTCCCACTTTTGGTGGATGTGCACGAGAATCTTTCCGTTCACCCAACCACAAGAAGACATGGTTCTGCGCACACTTGCTGTCCATGTTTCCAGCTCTTCAGGTAGAAAATCACCTGTTGGCTCTTCAAATAACAATGCAAAGGGCCTTTCTTCTGGGGAAAGCTTGCAAAGGTAACGCATTACATAAAACAAGCGCTTTGGGGCCTCTGTCATGGCAAGAGGAAGGTCTCTAAAGTTAATTAAAATGCGGGCACTTTTAGTGATGTTTTTATATGTCCACTTCATCCATTTGTGGATCAGTTGGCACATGTCATCATTGGTAAACTTTGTCTCCCAATCTACTTCATCACTAGCCAAGTCAACTTCAAAAATCGTGTTAGGTATGCCATATTTATGATTTTTACCCAATGAAACAGGCAAAGTCTCAGTATCATAAACGTTGGTGCCAGGTTTGATGCCCTCTGTTACCTCGGAGAAGGAGTAGAAGTGAGAGAAGTTGTAGCTATTATCTTTTAGATGCTGTACAAAGTCATCATCTACCCGAGTCATGTGCGAAAACGAAGCAACAATTATATCTTTGATGCCAACCTTCTGCACTTGCTCTAGTATTTCAAGCTTGTTTTGCAAGGTGTGGCTGCGCAGTTGCCCGACTGTGCTTTCGCGTATGGAGTTATCTAAAACGAATAGGTCTAAATCCTTCAACCTCTGACGCTTTTGCTCCACAACTTTTCGGGTTTCAGAAGTAACACGAGCAATTTCAGCCTCGATCTCTGCCATGTCATCGCCGTCAGGCATATTTCCGCGATCATTATTACTGAAGCATCGACTTAGGAAGCTCATCTTTGCGTGTCCTAACCGAACTGTGGAAAGTTTTCTATCGCTTCGGCTTTTATGTGCGGCAATGCTTGAGCACGTGCATCATGATCAGCACGAGCATCAATTTACTACAGCGGATTTCACTTCCGTTTTAAAGGCCGTGACGCCAACGTCCGGTTGTAAAGCCGGGCAAGGTAACGTATCCGTGCGCATGTGGCACGCAATTTTTAAAGGGAATCAATTTATTCACCCAACTTGATGTCAGCACGTGATTATTTATATTGTATAGGCGCTTAGCATAAAGGCGCCAAATCCTGTTTCTATGCATGGCACTGGCCTCGAGGTATTTATTTCAAGTTGTTGTGCTCGAAGATAGAACTATGGAGCTGTCCACTTCAACGTGGCAAGAAGGATTGAAAAGAGTTGGAGAATATTACGAAGGATTCGTGAAGATGAAGAATGTTGATGATTTGTTGGCCAAGCATAGCACTGAGACATTTACTACTTATGGTACCAGACGATCTAGAACAATTGGAGTTTCATCTGCTTGTTTAACTAGTGAAGCGTCAGCTGGGGAGAAAGAAAATCATCAATCATCAGTTAGTCATTTTTGCACTTCAAGCAGCAGTCCGGCCATAGATAAACTCTTGAGCATCTATATGACTTGTAAATGTTAGCTAATTTTCTATTGACTGCTGGTTGAATTGAGTGTATGGTATTTGATATGTACAACAATACTCCATATGGAGGTCTGTACATTTTAAATATATAATTATTATTTATGCTGCCAAGGTCACGTATTGCATAAGATACACTAACTATTTCCTGCTGCAATTTCAGTTCATAGCTAAGTTAAAATTTCAGAGGGGTTTTCAGAACCCCAGGAAACTCCCCGAAATACACCCCCGTTTACTATGCAGATATTATTACACCAGCATTGTTTGCTTTCAGTTTTTTTGGTACATAAACTGTATGCTTACTATCAATCTGCTATACAATAGAATGTGAGAAAATTGTACTGGAGAAAAAATGAAGGAAGCAAGGATGTGTGCTTTGATAATTCACCATTTACGGTAGATAGAGAAGTTCTGCTGGATTGTCAGTATGGACCACAATATTGGAAGGAGAAGGAGAAAAAGAATAAGCAGCTACGCTTGCAAAGCTCAAGAAAAAAGGGATGTTGTGCTCATATTAAATTGCGGTATTACACAGTATATAAGGAATTTCAACTGTGTGACACTGTTACTTCTATGATGAATTCTAGACAGCTGCGAAATAAAAAGGAGAAAGCATTGAAGGACCTTAGAGGTCAAATAGTCGCTGGAAAAGTCAAAGGCGAAGAGTACTGTTATGTTTCTCTTCCTACATTAAAAGCTCATACTGATCACAGTTTCACAGAAGTATCTGGTTATAGCCAGAGAGTCCACCCCATTCTAATAACAAAGATAGCAGAGTTAGTTGCTGATGGAATCACAGATATACAGGAAATAAGAAAGATGCTAAGGAATTATGTGAAACACACAGTTTCTGCCCAACTAAACATAACACCCTGTCATACGGATAGATCATTTTATCCGATGGTATGTGACATTCGAAACCACGTATCCAAAGCTAAAAGAGCCCTGCAGTTGTCAATACTGGACCAAGAAAATCTGAAATTAAGAATTGAAGAATGGAAAAAGTCTTCTCCTTCTTCCAACCATTTTTTCAGGCCTTACATTAAAAAGTCTGGTGGGCAGGTTGATCAAGATGAATCAACAGGCAATGATAACATCCAGTCCAGCACAAGTTATGATGATGACCTTGATGATTGCTCCCAAACATTTTTGTGGGTACACCAAGAAAAGTGGCAACGAGATCTCCTAGTCAAATATGGCAATATCATAACGTTGATTGATGCCACTTACAAAACAACAAAATATGAAGTAGCTTTGTTTTTTCTATCTGTAAAAACTAATGTAGGCTATGTGGTGGTAGCTGAATTTGTTGTTTCCTCAGAATCAGCTGAAGAGATTGGAGAAGCAATTTCTATTTTGAAGAAGTGGAATCCTAAATGGAATCCAGCATATTTCATGAGTGATTTCTCAGATGCAGAGTATCTTGCAGTCAAAAATGTCTTTCCATCTACCCCAGTATATATTTGTGACTTTCACAGGGAGCAAGCGTGGGAGAGATGGACAAAGGACCATAAACATGGTCTTTCCAATGAAGAAAGGGAGAAGGTTCTTGACCTGCTACGTGAGTGTGCACATGCACCAGTGCCAAGTCAAGATGAAGAAGTACCGATAGACTACTATTACCAGTGTGCAGTGAAACGTCTAAAGGAGTCACGTGTATGGAAAGATCATACTGCTTTACAAGAGTGGCTCATTGGAACATGGCTGGGAATTCCTGAGGTAAGTTTTGAACATCCCCTTGTTGTTAGGGTAATTTATTGAAAATAACAATTGACTTGTTTACGCTCTATACAATGTCATGTATATAGTACATGTACTTTTAATGCAATTTCAGTCTACAATAGTAGTAGTCTGTATAACGCCTGATATTCTTTGTTAATTAATTGGTGTTATCTGCTTTTGTTACAGAGGTGGGCAAGAGTCTATCGTCAAACTTCTTTTCACGCAGCTGTTGAAACTAATAATGGTATAGAAGCTCAAAACAAAGTTTTGAAATATAGTTATTTGCCACACAGAAGAAACATTACACTTTCATGTCTAGTTGAGATACTGATTGACAGTTTTCTTCCAGATTCTCATGAGAAATACATATTTCAGAATTACAAAATGAGCTCCACTTACCGGTCATACAGTGATGATGTTCCAAAGTATCTGCATGGGCGGCCGCCAGCTTTGATCAAACACTGCTTAAATCGACTAGATAAAGCAAAGAGAAAATTTACTAAAGAATCTTTTCTAAGCTGTGACATTCAGAAAGGAAAGTTTAGTCTTGCTGGTGAAACAAGCACCCATCACATTGATTTTGGATTATCTGATGGTCAGCCTTCTTGTACGTGTGGTGACTGGTCTAAAACTCACTATCCTTGTAAGCACTTTTTTTGCGGTTTTTTTGTACCAGTCTGGTTGGAGGTGGGATTCACTGCCAGAAGCATATTTGAATAGTGCATATATGTGTACTGATACTCACGCACTGACAGAAGCAACAATGGTGAAAGGTATTATGCCTGATGCAGTGCCTATGCTGGAGAGTCAGACAGATCTAGATGCGGATGATTTCTGTGTGGAAATAGGGATTCCACCTAAGGAAGAAACTGGTGCCGGGTTACTGCCACACACGATCACAAAGAGTAGTCTTGAAGGCATCCCGAATGATGCGATGGCCTGCAGCTCAAATGATGCTACACCTACAATTAACACTGAAGTTAAGTCACAAGAATTAGAATTTTCCGATTTGAAGAAACGGGTATGCAACAGATTTGTAATTTAATGTATTGCACATACCATGCATTATTTACATTTTCTAGTTAGAGCAATGCTATATTAATATCTTTGTTAACTGCAGAAACCTCAAGAAGGGAAGCGGACACAACAACAAATAAGAATTGTTTTAAAGAAAGTTGAAACATTGTCTTTTAATATCATAGATAAGGATAAGCTTAAGGTTTTAAAAGGCAAATGTGATGAGCTGGAAGTATTGGCCAGAGATTTGGCACCCTCAACTGATGGCCTTATCTTAAGGCCTAGCTTATCCAGTACACTAACTGCACGCAGAGCAAAGCTTAAGTTTAAGTCTAGATTTTCGTCATTGACTACTATTCATTGTAAAAGAGGTAGAAAGAGGCAAGATTGGAGAATTAGAAACAGAGTTGGTGTGAAGGCAGCCAAATTGAGAAAGGTATATATACCTTATTGCTTGAGAGTATAATAGATAATGGATATTATACACAGGCATTGTTAGAAGATAACAGTTGCAGTGGCCCCAATGGAAAAGTAAGCATTTAATTTTTATATTTACTCTTAATGTGTTAATACATGCTTGGGGGGAAGACAAACCTCTAATATGACATCACCTGTTCAATTCGTAGCTATTATAGTATCAGAGATATCTTAATGATACAAGTACTACCCATGATATCAGTCATTGTGCGTCAGTTTAATGTGGCCATATTGTTCAAAACAAAATAATTAACAGGCATTATAACCAACACACATTTTGTGGGTTGGCAGTTTCAATAGATCTATGCTACCTATGTATAAAAGTAAATTTGACCTACTGTAAAGATTATATAGCTATTGTTGTGTAATTCGCTATGTATTTTACACTTTAATATCCTTTTATTCAGGATTGCGGAATTGATATCACTGAACCTTCAACATCTGGTGTTGACAACGCTATATCATCAACAGCAGCAACTGTACAGAGAGTGGAAAGAGCAGGTCTGATTATTGTATCCAATGATATTTAATATTAGTACTACACATGTACAATTTAGGCAAGAAGAGATCTTGGTGTAAATGTTCTGGATGTGTACAAGATGATTGCGGTGACTGTTGTAACTGCAAGGATATGAAACGGTTTGGTGGCCCAGGAAAGAAAAAGAAGAGATGCAAGCATCGTCAATGTTTAAACACTGGTACTTATCCAATGGTTAAATCCATGTACATGTGTCATCACTGTATGAATTTATAGGCAGGACATCACATCAAAAGTTACCAGCTGTAGTCATGCCTGGAGTACAACCAGCCAAGAAAACAGAAGTATTTATTTAATGTGTATTACTTGATAGCCACTTGATTAATTAAGAAATCAATTACCATAATAGTAGGAAGTGTTGTTTATGTATTATGCAAACTATTATTTTAAGTGATTTGTTAGAAGCAAGCATACTGTATGTAATACCATACGCAAGAAAATTTACTTTGACGTCAAAAAATTTGATGAATTCTGGCTTGTAAGGATTTGATGAAAAAAGGTGACGAATCACTTGGACCTGCTAAGCGCTTACATAATATGGCTGCCTTTTACATGCTTTTGCTTAGCACAAAGTGGAGAGGCACTTAATTGGTAAGCATTTTGACAAATTGCTGTGATTTGTCAAATCCATCAATGTTTTGATGTCAAAATTTCCTTGCATATAGTAATGCTGATACCAGCTTATTTGTTGTTGTAAATTAACTTTCTATTAAATAAAACTATCTGAATATATAGGGCTGAAAATATATGATCTGGCAACTAATGGATATTTATTTTTAGGTATCATGCACTTCCCTAGACCAGTTAGAGGATTCAACAGTATTAAATGTTGAAGGTATGTTGTATATAAACAAGGGAAAAAACACACACACACACTAACCACTGATACGATTACATTACAATAATTGTTGACACTTCATGTGATAACTTCACATGATAAATCAAATGAAGTTAAAATAATACTTGTATGAGGATGGATGCACTGTTAATTTACAATTAGTTTACTGGTTTATACAATTATTGTAGTGAGAGGCTATTATAGTGCAATCAGTATGCATGACTGTATGTAGTTGATTGATTGGTTTCTATAGAGGAGCTGCCACCTGAAAAAAGCATTGTCATCACGAAGATACCCCAAAGGTAATCACCATAATTTGGTTGATAGACAATATATAACCTCTCTGTTGAACGTAGGCTACTCCGAACAATGAAATGGTAGTACTGAATGAGATGAATCGTCTTGTTAAACCTATCATAGGCGATGGGAACTGCTTCTACCGCTCAGTGGCTCAAATTGTTTACGGTGATGAAATGTTACATGGAAAGATCAGGGAGTTGCTGGCTGATTTTATATCTAGGAACCGGACTCATTTTCAACCATACATTGATGGAGACATGGTTGAATACATAGCGAGAGTGCGGCTAACGAGGGTGTGGGGAACAGCTGTGGAGCTGTTAGCAGCAGCCTCACTTTTTGATATACCCGTGTATACATTAGTTCCTTACAAAGACACTTATCACTGGCTGTGCTACAAGCCCCTGGAGAATGCTAAGCTGATCTACCCAAAAGAGCCTCCTCCTTCACGGCTACATCACATAGATCACTTTGAACTCCTTAATGTGCATGGCTGTCATTATGATGTTATTGCTTCTGAAGATGGAGGAGTATACATGCTTGACAGACCCCTGCTTAGTAAAACTGAAGATTTCCTTAGCTTAGATTAATTGTACGTGCTGCATGCACAACACGTAGTGTGTAAATACTGTACCTGAATAAGACATCTTGTGCTGATGACAACTTTATTACATTATATTATTTCTCATGATGGTATAGACAATTCTGTTCTGGATATACAGCTGTGTACAGTATAGTTGAAGGTGTGCATGTGTTTGTGCAGTAATTATAAGGTATAATGATAAAGAGCTCTCTAATAGAACTGGAATGAGGGTTCGGAAGCTTTGTAACCTATAAGGCTTTGCAACCTTCAAAATCTGGTTTTAATGCCAAGTATGCCAATGCCGTGAATGCCAAGTAGACCAGACAGCTCAGCATATTATTAGCTTATTATAAAATTATTTCAAGGAGGAAAGTGGCTAACAATGAAATTTAGGCCTCCATGTACATGTGCATTGCTTACATGAAATAATTTAAGATTATACCAGCATTTGAACTCAAGCGTGACTAGTGATACAAGCATTCACAGTGACATAGATGGACATACACAAATAGACAAAAAAAAATTGGACTAGAATATTAACATTTAGGTGTTGACTGCTACAAAAAATCACTAACAAGATCATAATAACACAGGAAACTCTCCATACTCACACCATATAATATAGCTAAATGCAGCTGTTGTACTAGTCTGGGGGGACAGATTATGGGGGTACAACCGTAGCATCAGTGACAGCTCACACAGTGGGAAACAGAGTCAGACTCAATATGTCAATGCTATCAGGTAGGCTCCAGCCTGGTAGGCCCGGATGGTATACTTAATGATGGCACAGGACAAACTATAGACACAGTTAGTATCTCACCAGGGAATATAGCTAAGCTAGTGACTACTGGCCATGGACTGCCACTTCCAATTGAGTCCATCATAATATATACGAGATCATATATCCGATATACGGACTCGGATTTACTGTGAATAAGGCAACATTGCTCCACCGGAGTCCACCACGGGCTTCATGGCATACCAGACCAGGCGAATTATACCATGAACGTCTTCCCCGCCTGTACTGATAGAACCAGCAAACGTCTGCAAACTTCCTTCTGTATGATGTTAACCCTCCAGTGGTAAATTTGACGAAGTGATAGAGTCTAGGCTAATAAGCGCGTGTAAAACAACAATTATCTCACGTGCTGACATCAGGTTGGGTGAATAAATTGATTCCCAATTTTTAAAAGGCTGTGCCTATGGAGTCACGGCAATCACGTGAATAAAAAAACTTAGACAAAAAACCTAAGAAAACGAAAAAATTCAGCTAAAGCGAGGCTCGAACCCGGGACCTATCATACTCTAGCCCAACGTTCTACCACTATACCACTGTGGTGCTAGCTACCCCACTCCCTTAGTTTGTACCTTATACAGTATATGTCATTGATTTGATTTGATTTATATATTTAACCTCCAAGCAATCGGCTACATGCAGCCGTTCTTCCTTGCTTGGAGGGACACATTACAATACATAGATAATACACACAAAACTAAACAAAGTAAGGTATAACCGATACAAAGACAACCAAGGTAAACAACTTACAACACACACACACACACAAAAAACAAAAAAAAACATGCATATAGTTACAATCATATTAATGTTATCAAAGGAGTGAGTCACAGTGACATCCACATACTCATAAAATGGAGAATTAATTGGGTGACCTGCAGTTCGAATCCTGGGGTTGGAGGGATTTTTTCCTTACTTAGGCCCCTTTTCTGTTGCACCTTTTCAGTCAGTCAGTAAGTCATTAGGTCTAAGTCCCTGAAATTAGGTTAGGTAATCCTAAGGCTGCAGCATATGTTGCTGTCAGACCTTCAGTGCTGGTCACTGTAAAGTGCTAATAATAAAAATAATAATAAATAATAATATCATTCACGAAGAAGACTATCAAGACACACGGTAGTGTTTCGTGCGGCCCAAGAAGTACGAAAACGTCATTTTCACACCTTTGTATCTTGGTGATCACTTATCTGATTGGAACCAAATTTGCTATACAGTTGCCCGCCAGCCAGGGGAGTCTACATTCCAAATTTGAAGGAAATCGCTCCAGCCATTTCCGAGATACGAGCTGCCAAAGTTTCGTTTTTTCTTCTTCGTCTTTTCGCACACTTGCAAAAAGTGCTATAACAAGCAAACGCGTACTCCTATCGCCTAGAAATTTGGCGCACAGAAAGGGAGTCCAAAGGCTAATTCTAGCATCAAATTTGGTACAAATCCGATGAATGGTTCAGGAGTTATGACCGATTATTCGCGTAAAACAAGATCGATTTGTTGTCACGCCTACAGGGTAAACCGCTTCATGGAATGAGTTGAAAATTGCTATGTAGATGGAGTAACCATCGTAGGAGTGCCTTTTGGTGGTTTGAAAGGAATCGAGATAAAGACCATGGAGATATGACACAAAACCCAACCTGTGTCACAATTACGCGATCGATTTTTATGAATAAAAAAGTGTTAGTTTTCACGCCTACTATATATAGGCAAAACGCTTAGAGCAATGAGCTGAAAATCGGTGTATAGCTGGAATAATCTTCATAGAAAGTCCTTGCAGTAGTACAGAAGAATCGGGTTGCAAACCACTGAGTTATGATTCGAAAGCCAACTCCGTGTAGCAAATGCGAGATCGAGATACTCTAATAGAACAGTCACCCTATTAGAGCATTCGGCTAATTTATTTACTCCATTATAGAATTTTATTACATCACAAGTTATTCTGTAGGGAGTTCAGCTGCAAACAGTTAATCTTATAGACAGTTCAGCAAGAAGCAAGTCACCATGTGGAGAGTTAAGCAAATATATCACTATAGAGATTCAGAACATTACAAGTCACACTGAAGAAAGTTCAGTTATAAACAAGTCATGCACCCTGTAGAGAATTCAGCTACAATTAAGTCACTCTCTAGAGAATTCAGCTACACAGAATTCAGCTACACAGAATTCAGCTACACACAAGTCACTGTGGAGAGAGTTCAGCTACAAACAAAACACTTTGCAGTGTTCATGCAGCTACAGCAAATCAACCTTTAGAGCGATCAACAATGAACAAATCAACACAAATCTACCTGTAGAGAGATAAGCTAGAAACAAATCACCCTGTAGAGAGTTCAGCTACAAAAAATCACCCTGTAGAGACATCAGCTAGAAACTAGACACAATGTAAGGAGTTCAGCTACAAGCAAATCACCCTTTAGAGAGTTCAGCTACAAACAAATCAACCTGCAGAGAGATCAAATCACCTTATAGAGAGTTCAGCTACAAACAAATTGCCCTGTAGAGAGATTGGTTACAAACAAATCAACCTGCAGAGAGATCAGCTACACACAAATCAACTTGTAGAGAGATCAGCTACAAACAAATCACCCTGTGGAGATCAGCTAGAAACTAGACACAATGTAAGGAGTTCAGCTACAAGCAATCACCCTGTAGAGAGTTCAGCTAAAACAAATCAACCTGCAGAGAGATCAGCTACAAACAAATCACCTTATAGAGATTTCAGCTACAAACAAATTACCCTGTAGAGAGAATTACCCTGTAGAGAGATCGGCTACAAACAAATCAACCTGCAGAGAGATCAGCTACACACAGATCAACTTGTAGAGAGATCAGCTACAAACAAATCACCCTGTAGAGAGATCAGCTAGAAACTACACACAATGTAAGGAGTTCAGCTACAAATAAATCACCCTGTAGAGAGTTCAGCTAAAACAAATCAACCTGCAGAGAGATCAGCTACAAACAAATCATCTTATAGACAGTTCAGCTACAAACAAATTACCTTGTAGAGAGATCGGCTACAAACAAATCAACCTGCAGAGAGATCAGCTACACACAATTCAACTTGTAGAGAGATCAGCTACAAACAAATAACCCTGTAGAGAGATCAACTAGAAACTAGACACAATGTAAGGAGTTCAGTTACAAGCAAATCACCCTGTAGAGAGTTCAGCTACAAACAAACCAACCTGTAGAGCGATCAGCTAGAAACAAATCACCCTGAAGAGAGGTCAGCTACAAAAAATCACCCTGTAGAGATATCAGCTAGAAACAAATCACCCTGAAGAGAGGTCAGCTACAAAAATCACCTTGTAGAGAGATCAACTACAAACAAAACACTTTGCAGAGAGTTCAGCTACAAACAAATCAACCTTTAGAGCGATCAGCAACAAACAAATCAACCTGTAGAGAGATCATCTAGAAACAAATCAACCTGCAGAGAGATCAGCTACAAACAAATCAGCTTGTAGAGAGATCAGTTACACACAAATCAACCTGTAGAGAGATAAGCTAGAAACAAATCACCCTGTAGAGAGTTCAGCTAAAACAAATCAATCTGCAGAGAGATCAGCTACAAACAAATCACCTTATAGATAGTTCAACTACAAACAAATTACCTCGTAGAGAGATCGGCTACAAACAAATCACCCTGCAGATAGATCAGCTACACACAAATCAACTTGTGTAGAGATCAGCTACAAACAAACCACCCTGTAGAGAGATCAGCTACAAACTAGACACAATGTAAGGAGTTCAGCTACAAGCAAATTACCCTGTAGAGAGTTCATCTACAAACAAATCAACCTGTAGAGCAATCAGCTAGAAACAAATCATCCCGAAGAGAGGTCAGCTACAAAAAATCACCCTGTAGAGAGATCAGCTAGAAACAAATCATCCTGAAGAGAGGTCAGCTACAAAAAAAATCACCCTGTAGAGAGATCAGCTAGAAACAAATCACCCTGAAGAGAGGTCAGCTACAAACAAACACTTTGCAGAGAGTTCAGCTACAAACAAATCAACTTTTAGAGCGATCAGCAACAAACAAATCAACTTGTAGAGAAATCAGCTAGAAACAAATCAACCTGCAGAGAGATCAGCTACAAACAAATCAGCTTGTAGAGAGATCAGTTACACACAAATCAACCTGTAGAGAGATAAGACAGAAACAAATCACTCTGTAGAGAGTTCAGCTACAAGCAAAACACCCTGTAGAGAGTTCAGCAACAAAGAAACCACCATGTAGAGATCAGCTACACTCAAATCAACTTGTAGAGAGATTAGGTGCGAACAAATCACCCTGTAGAGAGATCAGCTAGAAACTAGACACAATGTAAGGAGTTCAGCTACAAGCAAATCATCCTTTAGTGAGTTCAGCTACAAACAAATCAACCTGCAGTGAGATCACCTACAAAAAAGCACCTTGTAGAGAGTTCAGCTACAAACAAATTACCCTGTAGAGAGATCAGCTACACACAAATCAACTTGTAGAAAGATCAGCTACACACAAATCAACTTGTATAGAGATCAGCTACAAACAAATTACCCTGTAGAGAGATCAACTAGAAACTAGACACAATGAAAGGAGTTCAGCTACAAGTAAATCACCCTGTAGAGAGTTCAGCTAAAACAAATCAACCTGCAGAGAGATCAGCTACAAACAAATTACCTTGTAGAGAGATGGGCTACAAACAAATCAACCTTCAGAGAGATCAGCTACACACAAATCAACTTGTAGAGAGATCAGCTACAAACAAATCACCCTGTAGAGAGATCAGCTAGAAACTAGACACAATGCAAGGAGTTCAGCTACAAGCAAATCACCCTTTAGTGAGTTTAGCTACAAAAAATCAACCTGCAGTGAGATCACCCACAAAAACGCACTTGTACAGAGTTCAGTTACAAACAAATTACCCTGTAGAGAGATCAGGTAGAAGAATTCACCTTGTAGATAGTTCAGCAACAAAGAAACCACCATGTAGAGAGTTCAGCTGCAAACAAATCACCCAGTAAAAAGATCAGCTAGAAGAAGTTACCTTGTAGAGAGTTCAGTTACAAAGAAACCATCATATAGAGAGTTCAGCTACAAAGACATTACCCCATAGAGAGTTCAGCTAGAAGAAGTCACCTTGTAAAGAGTTCAGCTACAAAGAAACCATCATGTACAGAGTTCAGCTACAAAGAAACCACCATGTAGACTGTTTAGCTGCAAAAAATCACCTGTAGAGAGTTCAGCTAGAAACAAATCACCCTGTAGAGAGATCAGCTAGAAGAGGTCACCTTGTAGAGAGTTCAGCTACAAAGAAACCACCACATAAAGAGTTCAGCTGCAAATAAATCACTTGTAGAGAGTTCAACTACAAATAAATCCCCCTGTAGAGGGATCAGCTAGAAGAAGTCACCTTGTAGAGAGTTCAGCTACAAAGAAACCATCATGCAAAGAGTTCAGTTACAAACAAATCACCCTGTAGAGAGATCAGCTAGAAGAAGTTACCTTGTAGATATATATAGTTCAGCTACAAACAATTCACCCTGTAGAAAGATCAGCTAGAAGAAGTCACCTTGTAGAGTGTTCAGTTACAAAGAAACCATCATTTAGAGAGTTCAGCTGCAAACAAATCACTCTGTAGAGAGTTCAGCTACAAAGAAACCGCCATGTAGAGAGTTCAGCCTCAAACAAACCACCTTGTAGAGAATTCAACTACAACAAATCACCCTGTAGAGAAGAAGTTACCTTGTAGAGAGTTCAGCTACAAAGAAACCATCATGTAGAGAGTTCAGCTGCAAACAAATCACCTTGTAGAGAGTTCAGCTACAAAAAAATCACCTTGTAGAGAGTTCAGCTAGATGAAGTCACCTTATAGAGAGTTCAGCTACAAAGAAACCATCATGTAGAGAGTTCAGCTACAAAGAAACCACCATGTAGAGAGTTTAGCTGCAAACAAATCACCTGTAGAGAGTTCAGTTAGAAACAAATCACCCTGTAGAGAGACCAGCTAGAAGAGGTCACCTTGTAGAGAGTTCAGCTACAAAGAAACCATCCTGTATATAGTTCAGCTATATTTTAAGTCACCCAGTAGAGAGATCAGCTGCAAAAAAATATCCTGTGGGGAATAATGGGCATGTAATAAATATAAGTATATAATTTGTATAATTACTAATAAAATCAAAAATAATTGAAGTATTAAAAATCTTCTTTAAGTTCTTTTCTTCTTCCTGTGCATGGTAA
The DNA here is from genome assembly GCF_963678975.1 of Dysidea avara. Taxonomy (NCBI): domain Eukaryota; kingdom Metazoa; phylum Porifera; class Demospongiae; order Dictyoceratida; family Dysideidae; genus Dysidea; species Dysidea avara. The sequence goes on along the minus strand of NC_089282.1, from coordinate 14,459,990 downwards.
AGAAAAAAACACATGGGTTAAAAAAGCCCCAAAGCCAGCCATAGGCCGGTTTTGCAGTATACAAATACAAAAAGAAGTGATATCTAATCAAAAAACAGCCAAGCTGTAAAAAAAGTGTGGCCCCCAAAAAGGCCATGGTGAAAAAAGATGTGAAATCCAAGGTGGCGGCCAAGAAATGGCTGTGATGGTAGGTTAATGATTACATATTAATAACGACAATTCAGGTGAATTTTGTGCCGCTTGGTCTTGGCACCAAATTCACCTGAATTGTCGTTCTTGGCACAAAATTCACCTGAATTGTCGTTATTAATATGTAATCATTAACCTACCATCACAGTCATTTCTTGGCCACCACCTTGGATTTCACATCTTTTTTCACCATGACGGGCCGTACCTTTTTTTACAGCTTGGCTGTTTTTGATTAGATATAAATAACAACAGTAAAGAAGAAACCAAACCTGAACCCTGACCCTAATTCTAAAGTACAAGACGAGTCTCCTAAAGTCGAATGCTCGGGGCATACTACTGGGCGCGTGCCCTAAAGTCGAATACTTGGGGAATGCTAGACTCGTGCCAACCCTAGCTCGCCTCAGACTCAACAATTACCTTCATACAACTAGTGCGTGAATTCATGAGTGACTGCGCCGTGACTTTAGCAACAAAATGTCCAGTCACGGTGCCGTGACTCTAGGCACAGCGATTTTTAAACGGAAATGCGATCTGCTGTACAGAGGTTTTGAAGTTGCCTGATATTGGGATCGTATTACGTATGTGCAACAGATATAAGTTAGCCAATGAAATAGTTTACACTTTGTGAAATTCAAATACGCTGCTTAAATTTCATTGGCTAGTTGTACGAAAGATTGCGCATGCGTGTGTGCTAAAATGACTCTTACAATGAAATCGTAGTGTATACAGAAGCCTGAGGTCTGATTTGAGTACCCATCACTGTTATAGTACCAGATACATTGCCTATAAAAACACACATGCGTACGCAACCACTCGTTCGCAGCCTCTAAGTGATGAAAGATTTCAACAGAAGACAGCCAACACTCAGGATGGCACACGCTTGGACATTGCCATGAATGGATTTTGGGGTGGTCATTATGAAAAATGTTATACGGACGTCAGAGTTTTTAACCCACTTGCACCATCCAACAGTGGAACCACCCTTCAGTCATGTTACAGGAAACACGAAATAACAAAGAAGAGAGCTTATGAGTTGCGAATCCGTGAAGTGGAACACAGTTCTTTTACCCCTCTAGTGTTCTCTGCTTCCGGGGGAATGGGCCATGAAGCCAGTGTTTTTTACAAGCGATTGGCGAGTTTATTGTCTGACAAATGGAATGACCCTTATGCCACAGTACTAGGATGGATTAGATGTAGATTGTCATTTTGTTTACTGCGTTCAGCAATCCAATGCATTAGAGGAGCACGATCTTCACAAGGTCGTTACATCAAAAGTGCTCTTGCGGCCTTGGTGCAATCAGAGACTCAGTTTTTGATTTAATTGTTTAACTGTTATTTGTATGTTCTGCTTAAACCGCTGTGCAGCGGTTTGCGTGGACCTTGCAAAAAATGTGCCAGTCGAATGGTGCATGCGCTAGTAGAATTTATCAGTTTTAAATGTCAAAATTAGCTGCAAATGTTTAAGTGGTACCTGATGGCAATGGTTAAGGACAGGAATCACTTTTTACAGCCGAGTGTCATTCCATATGGTACAAAGTCTACAGTTCACTGCAGTATGAATACGCGCGTGCGTCTAACTCGAATAATTTTTGGGGTTCTGAAGAACCCCAAAAATTATTCGAGTTAGATGCACGCGAAAAATTATTCGACCTTTTTTCCAAGAGGGCGGTTCTTCAGAACCCCCCAAGAGGGGGGTTCTGAAGAGGGGGGTTCTGAAGAACCGCCCTCTTGGAAAAAAGGTCAACAATTTCAGTAAAAGGTCCACAATTTTAGCAAAAAGGTCCACAATTTTAGTATACAAGTCCAAATTTTTCAGGAGCAAAGTCCATTAGCTACAGTTTACCAGAGTTGGGGGCAACTAGTTACTTTTGTAACTAAGTTACATAACTGATTACTTTTAAAGTAACTAGTAATATAACTAGTTACTTGCTTTGTAACTAGTAACTTGTAACTAGGAGTAATTGTCTGAAAAGTAACTAAGTTATAATAGTAATTAATTACAATAGTTACATTGTAACTATAACTAATTGTGCTTTAAAAGCAAGAGCACTTCAATTTTTGTGCCATATATGCTACAGCCACATTAAGTAGACAGATTCTGCGTACTGTTCTCTATGATTCAGATTGAGTAACAGACGTAGCAATAATTAAAACTGACCTGAAATAGCCACAGAATTGTTATTTTAAGTGCACATATGCATTGCATCCCTTAATGATGCATATCTGAGCAAAATCTGTGTTACAAAAGCTAACAACAAGTCATAATTTATACTATGAAAGTAAAGTAACTAGAGTACTTAGTTACCTTTTAAGAAGTAACTGTAACTAAGTTACATGGAATAAAAGTAACGCGTAACTAGTAACTAGTTACTTTTCTGAAGTAACTACCCCAACTCTGCAGTTTACTGGATGCCACTAATTAGAAGCTAAATTAAGCGCTCCGAGTAACTCATTCAGTGCTTGTATTTAATGCAATGCGAGATCGAGATACTCTAATAGAGCAGTCAACCACTCTAACAGAACAATCACTCTAATAGAACACTCACAATTACATTTTCTTTTAAAAGCTACTTAATTTGCATGTAGATTGTCTAAACCAAACTTTCATTAAAATATAAGATTTTGGTGGACAAGCCCCTCCATACAGAGCCCACGAATAGCATCCATGTTTCAACTCCATGCAATTAATGTGTAAATTCATTGTTTAAGATACCCTTTGTTCTGCTCCACTGCCTCTGTTGATCACAACAGAGTGCTCAATCTTTCCCATTCTTATTCACTGTGACATTCCAATATATTATATTTAGACACATGCATGTGTAGATGGTATATAATTACAGTAGCACTATAGAGATGTTTTTCCAGATATCATCCATACAGCTGGTCTTCAGCTTACCTTAAAAATTATTTTATTAAATGCCACTAAATTCAACCTTTTATTATCTATTTTCAAAAAATTTCCTGGGGGGAATGCCCCCATGCAGACCCCCTAGTTTCAACATGCTTCACATGCTGGGTGCATACACCATAACATAATCTGAACCGTTTCATATAAAAAGGTCCACTTTTCTTCTAAAAGAACCTAACCAGATAAAAGTCTGGCTACGGCCCTGACATGCGTACGCATTCACACTACGCATTTCATACAAAATTGCAAGAAGTGTTAAATTCCCTGTACACCGATTTTCTTTGTTCCTGCAACACTGTTTCCTGAAACGTTTCCACGCATGCGTAAGTGTTATGCACCTATCAATGTAATCCCTGACTACCACTAATACGGGCTGAGGTGGGGATTTGCATCACTGAAAATTACAATTCCCCACCTATTGGGGGAAATACTGGCAATGCGAACCCCAACCAAGTATCGACCTACAAACCCCGGGGAATACTGGGACTAGGAGGGGATTTGTACGGTCATGTGGCATTGGTCTAGTGATGAGTTAGTTCGAGTGGATTCTAGTATGAACGTAATAGCTAGCACCCGAGACACTCTTTCCTAAACTGAAAGCACACACTTTTGCTGTCTCAGTGAATTTCTTTAATGAAGACAAATCCCCACTATGTCGGGGAAATTTAGCGATCAATTCCCCCACTTTTCCCCACGTATTAGTGGTACTCGGGCATTACATTGATAGATGCATTAACGCGTGTACAGGGCAAATAATATGGCGTCTGGTACAATTAACAACCCAAGGTAATGGAGCGAATAATCAAAAGGCTGCTGATAATCCAGCAACCACTTGCTCAGCTGGTAGTTGTATCAGATGCCATAGTATTTGCCCTGTACACTCACTAATACCATAATACGTACCATTAATTTTGTGTCACATTTAGATTAACTGTTGCAGTAGATTGACAAAGCGTGTGAGTTATGCATGCCATCTATCATTTGTAACTACATAGTATGCAGGGGCGGATCCAGGAGTTGGCAAGGGGAGGGGCACAAACAGGCTAAGTAGTAGGTGGTTGGGGAGAGCCAGATTCTCTTGTTAGTTGCTGCATTATTGAAACAGCAAATAATCACCTCTTAGTAGTGTGTCACTGTTGATTTCTGTTATTTTGGCCTTTGCAGGTGGTAGTGAAGTCTCAAAAGCTGTTTAAAAGGCTCTAAATGTCTTAACCAACACGATAATTATTTTTAGAGGCGCTTAGTATGCACGAAGGTGTTAGATGACAATTTCACAGCTAGTTTGACTTTGGTTTCAGGTGAATTTGTAATAAATGCTAGTAAAATGTGCATATTTTCATGAGTTTTATAAACTGATCTTGGCCTGACAAAGTTTAGTATTTTAATCAGGCTCAGAAGTATGGCTGGCTCCTCCAAAAGGTGAGGGGGGCATTTGCCCCATCCTGGATCCATCTTTGGTATGGACTAAAATAGGGGGATTATATTGGGAGATTTACCAATCAATGTGTGTGTAGCAGCCAACGGCAAATAAATTACAGGCGCATATAATTGATTGATCACAATACAAGCTACAAAAATGGGACTTGGCTCAATATTCAATAAAAATATCAGCGATTGCAAATGGCCTACACCTGCATGGGCACATGTCTAGCACTATATAACTCAAATACTGTTCAACATAAAAAGGTTAAAATTTTCAGTTGGCTGTATATATAGCTACTCCTTTGTTGCTAACAGTAAAGCAATAAAATGGAATTTCCAATTTTCCAGTTCAGGAATTGTGAAAACAACAGGTTTTTGCTCAGTCAGTCACATTTTAGTAACCATACCACAACAAAATAATGAGGTTTTCATTACCCTTTGTTAAAGTAGATTTATCTGCACAACTATACAGAAATTTCCCTGCTCAGAAGACAAGACACTACCACCATGAAGTTTTGAAACTCTCCAACTACCAGTTCACCTTTTACCTCACCTAGATTCCATGCAGTTTTCTCAGTTTGACACTCTATTTTTTATACTATGGAACTCTTGGTTGTATATATATAGTAGATTGATCTACAAAAGGAACTAGAGCAGGCACTCATCCAGGTGGATGGCTGGCCTAGATTTTACATTGAGAGTCCTGAATGTCTTAGTATTTACATAGGGGAAGAGTTGACAATGTTATTGCCTAGCTTGTACAGTGAAGCACACAGTAACATGATAGCTCTTGTGCACATATCATGTATTTTGTAATCCCAGTACAGGCTGACCATTAGTAGTTAACACCATTGGTTAAAACAAATAAATCACATGCAGTACACTTGTGTACATACTGCATATTTGTATGTGATATGTAGGAGATGATACAAGGCTTGCTCCATTGAATAAGTAAATGTAAATCATCATCTCCTACTAATCACGTGCCCCACAAGAAGAGACATTTCCTTAAAGGTTATACCTATACTAATATTTCCTGTATTTTTTCCACTACTTGCTATTAAATAGCCAACTTTTAACAATTTTGCAATTTTTGATGCAGCCACATTATGCCACAGCCCTAGGGTGACTTGCTGGAAATTATAAAAGAATGACTAGTTATAAAACTAAAATTGATCCTAAAACTGACCCCATATTTCCTTCAAGAACTTCTCTGCCTGGTGGTAGCTAATACTGCCCATTATTGTATAAGCAAAAAGGTAATCTGTCTGTCTGCATTCCTTTGGCATCCAATGATTTCCTTGCCAGCTGATACACATATTGAAGTGTTTTTTTTTTTGTTCTAAACGAAGCGCTCATCATCTAAGAATTACCTCGCATTAAATTGAAGCTTCTATAACTACTGTAATTCGTCATTTACAGCATGTTAAATGCAAGGTTGTAGAGCAAAACTTGCTTGAAAGAATTTTAGGAAGTTTTGCCAGTATTAGCTACCACCAGGCAGAGGAGTTCTTGAAGGAAAATTTGGGGTCTGCTTTAGGGCTGAGTCAGTTTTACTTTATATACCATTATTCTTTAATATAATTGCCATCTAGGACTGTGGCATAACTTGACTACATCAAAAATTAGTAAAATTGTTAATAAAGTTGGCTATTAATAGCAAGTATAGTGAAAATTATACAGGGAGTATTATAGCTATAACCTTTTAAAGTATAATGTTTCTTCTTGTGGGGCATGTGATTAGTAGGGGATGATAGTTATATTTAGTTATTCAATGAAGCAAACCTTGTATTATCTCTTACGTATCACATAGAAATATGCAGTATGTGCACAGGTGTTACACATGGACTGCATGTGATTTATTTGTTTTAACCACATGCAAACCACAAGTAAATACTTATTCCATTCAACTTTAAGCATGCCAGTTTTTAAAGACAATGTAACCACAAGTTACACTTATAGTCCATGTGATGATATTGCTGCTTATTTTTTCATTTTAGCCAAACCTTTTGGTTACAACTGTTTGTCCTTCAACAACCTTTTATGTTACAACTTTTTTTTTCCTTTTGGCAGCTTTTTTGGTAACAGCCTTTTCTGTTTAGAGGTGTACCGATATGGGTTTTTGGCATGTACTGATATCCGATATTGATGCAACCAAAAGAAGCCGATAACCAATACTCGATCCGATATTTGCATTAATATTTTTAGCAAACGAAACTGTACATTTACCTACCCTACAACAACATGTGCATGTATTCATTGCTATACTTTGCCTGTGGTGGTATACAGCTTGGTTTCTATTGTGCAATCCAGACAATTAGGCACCCACAAACATTTTTATGTATACTCCCATGAAGCCTTAAACGGATATTTCTGCATTACTCTGCATTCTAATGGCTTGTGAGAAAGCTGGTAGCCTGGTATAGCAAGTTTCCTTGGTTATCCTGTGATCCTTCTTTTTATTACAAAGGTACTCTATAACTGCTTTATTTGTAAAGACTGTGATAAGCTTTCCAACAACACCACTGTATAAATATCGGTAGCGATATCAGATCTTCTGCTGTTCTGTATCGATACCAATATTGGTAAAAAATACCATATCGGTGGCCGATATTGTAGCCGATCCGATTATCGGTACACCTCTATTTCTGTTATGTGTTCTTTTCATGCTATTTTTCTCTGATCTGTATAACTTTTCATGCCGTACCTTTATTCTCTCACTTGGTATAATAATAGCAACATTTTTCTTTATTAGCTCTTGATAATAGTTAGTAGTAACAAACTCTACTGTATAGGGGTGATGACAGTAGGTGATAATAGTCAGTAGTAGCTTGTTCTTCTGTACGAAGGTGATGACAATATTTATAGATTTTAGTGCCGGTGCAGAGGAGGTAACCTACTCTGGTTCTAACAATTATAAACACTGTACTGTACTCAGAATTGTCATGAACCCCTTTTAATTTGTGAATGTTACTGTAACAACTCTTTGGATAATTTACAATTTTCTTCTCTAGCCATCTATTTCATACTGGAGTTCTTCACGTGTGACAAGTCACAACACCTCCATTTTTCCAGTACACTAACATCTAACCATCAGGTTTCGATGAGATCCACTGCACCACTAAATTAAGCACAGGGAAATATTTTGATTGTTGATGTGCATGATGTATGCATGCATACTCTACTATATAGACAAGCAATATGATGTGGTGTGTGAAATAATTTGTTTGTGGGAAGCCATATGCACTCATGCATGTGCACAGCACAACAGAATTCTTCAGTGTGGTATATATATATACCAATACTTAATGACAAACTCTGCATAAACTATATTACGTATCTTTTTCTGATGTTGCTCTGCAAAACTCCATGTAATTCTTTTTATATAGTGTACAGTCTTGTGACTGTTGACTTATAATTAAGTTCCATGTCTTGTGACAGGTAGATAGCTCAGTATACATAGCATCTTGTGTGTGTGTTTCATTAGTTATTTGGAGTTTGTGGTATTGTTACTGAAGTATGACAACCATGCCCGGGCTGCTCATTACTAGGAATGTGTATAGCCTTGTGCCCATGCAGGCCAGCTGTGCTCATGCTATTAGCATGGACCCAGCTGGACACGAAGCTATGTAATATATACCTTAAGTACTATACTGTGTTTTTTTATTAATCCATACTGGATTTAGGTAAGTACATAAGACATAGACATATTAAAAGATTCATAGTTTTAAAATAAAGAATAGGATTGCTGAAAAACCTGTGAAACAAGAATGAATCACTGGAGTAAATGAACAAGGATTGTGGTTACATCATGCAAGTAAACCCACACAATCCCTATTATAACTTAGCTATATATGAAAACACTACCACATGAGTCATAGAAATTTGTGGGTTGGGTTTACTTGCATGCATGATGTAACCACAATCCTTGTCATCCTTTCTTGTTTCACAGGTTTTTCAGCAATATCCTATTCTGTGTTATAGAATTATTATGTGAACTACATACAATGGAGCATTTCAAGCCCTTTAAGTCTAACACTTAAATTTGTCATACACAAATCTCTGTTTGAATTAAATGGATATAGTATAGAGACTAAGGGAAATCAAGAGAAGAAAAAGTGCTGTGGATTAAGCATATTATTCTTTGTATTGAAATGTGTACTACACTTTAGGAATGGAAAAGGCAGCTATAATTCCTTAGCAAGTAACTAGCTGATGGCATTGTGTAGTAATTTCTACTTAATATCTTATGATATGCGTATCACCATCAGGCAGGGTACCAATGTACCATATCCATTAAGTCTGAAAAGAGATCTGTACATGACAATTTCAAGTGTTCGGCTTTGAAGGATTTGAAATGCTCCTTAGCAATTCTAGAATGATTTAACATACTGACCGTTTTCTTTGTGTTTTTCAGTGGTCTCTATATTTTTCACAAATGAGTCTGATTCTGTTGCATGTGCAAGCTTACTGAAGCAATTGACTCGCTACACTTGCAAACTGAATACTTTTGTATCAGAAAAGAGAAGCAGAATTTGCCATGCATATGTGAGGGGACATCTAAAGTGCTAATAATAAATACTTTAGGTTTAAGGAAGAAAATCCATCCCTCCTGGAGAAAGACTGAGTGTGGCCCCGACTAGACATTGGGTGACCTGCAGTTCGAATCCTGGGGCTGGAGGGATTTTTTCTTTACTTTGACCCCTTTTTCTGTTACACCTTTTCAGTCAGTCAGTAAGTGAAGTCATTAGGTCTAAGTCCCTGAAATTAGGTTAGGTAATCCTAAGGCTGCAGCACATGTTGCTGTCAGACCTTCAGTGCTGGTCACTGTAAAGTGCTAATAATAATAATAATAATAATCTCTTTGGTATCTTATGCATGCTGTGTACATACCTACATGTCCCATGAATTATGAAGGAAAATCCTATAATCCATACCTATCATCATTATTCATGCTTTATTTTATTCACAATATAACATTTAGAGAATTAAAACACAATCAATCCTTTCCTGTAGAATGCATAACAACAAATTTATGAATAGACTGTACATGTGGTGAGTAAAAACATAAAAAGTAAACCACTTAGGACCCCCTACTCAAGGGGGTGTCATATGAAGATCTGAAACTGTGATCAAAGTCTGACTAGCTAAAGTTTTGCTCGACTACATACAATGGAGCATTTTCAAACCCTTGTCAGACACAAATCTCTATTCAACCTAAATGGATATGGTAGAGACTAAGGGAAATATAACTTCTATAAATCAAGAGCAGAAAAGTGCTGTGGACTATATATATTATTCTGTGTATGAAATGTGTGCTACATATTAGGCATGGCAAAGTCAGCTATAAATTGTGACCAGATTTTACAGAACCGATCCAAATCGCACATCAGGCAAAATCAAACTAACACCACCAGTGGATAGCTACACCATCGTACTACAAGTTTTGACCCTCAGCACTACTCAAACTACACGAGGCTGGTTTTTACACACGTCTTTTCTGGGTGGTGTGGAGTGCTCAAATGGCAGTTTCAGGCCTTGTGAAGGACTTGGCTTGGCAAGAGTCAGTGGTTTACTGGTGGACAGCCTTATAATGTTGGCCAGACGTGTTCTCTGCTGATTTTGCTACATATCAGCCACTAAGGAGCCAGCACAGCCCTGTAATCTGGTGTCTGGACTCCAATCGTGGTCTGCCTCCATTTTGAGGTCTAACTTTTGCCCTCCCCACCACCCCCCAGCCTCCACCCCTTTGTGAGCACTCGTGATACTACTTCGCTCGTCCAACTGCTCAGATTTTCTATCTTATTTGGCGGGAAACTGTACAAGCAGCTACAAGTACTGGAAGTGGCTTGAAAGGTAACAGATTGATGCATCTTTTGTGTAAATTTCATACGCGTGCTTGCTATCCTTGGAGAGTTATGCTGGCTTGAATTCTTTAAAACTGTTTATCTCGGAACTTCTAATGTGCGATTTGGATCGTTTTTCCAAAATCCAGTCACAATTATCCTTAGCAAGTAATTAGCAATGTAGCCAGCATTGTATAGTAATCTCAGTACACTGTTCAAAGCTTTTAACTGCTTAATTAACATGTTATGATATACTTTTTATTTATTTATTAAGACTTTGCAGCACAAGTGCATGCTGAAGGTCTGTAAGACTCCTGGTCCTACCACAGCATGTATGAAGTTGCTACAGAAAGTATGTATCCACCCCAAAAACACCTTCGCTGTAAAAAAGGCGCGCCCAAGAAACTACAAGTACCTGGAACCCAATGTAAAAAACAAAAAGAAAAATCAGCTTAGCTGAAGTGAAAAGTAACTGGTAACTTAAAGAGCTGATATCTGAAGCGGCCAAGAATACAATTACTAAAGTTTAATCCATGCAAGAACACCTTGGCTATAAAACAGGTGTATACATGAAAGTAACTGGCAACTGAAATGGCTGATATCTGAAGCGGCCAAGAATGAATGGTCATATACAACTAATTCAAAAATTTAACACTGAACCTTTATAATTCAGCTGTGTTCTATATTCACTCTTGCTGCATCGTAAAGTAATTTCTTTTAACTCTAATTGGCTGGTAATTTGGCCGCCTTTTTTTGCTCTATTATACTGACTATTAAAAAAGGCGGCAAATTACCAGCCAATTAGAGTTAAAAGAAATTACTTTACGATGCAGCAAGAGTGAATATAGAACACAGCTGAATTATAAAGGTTCAGTGTTAAATTTTTGAATTAGTTGTATATGACCATTCATTCTTGGCCGCTTCAGATATCAGTCATTTCAGTTGCCAGTTACTTTCATGTATACACCTGTTTTATAGCCAAGGTGTTCTTGCATGGATTAAACTTTAGTAATTGTATTCTTGGCCGCTTCAGATATCAGCTCTTTAAGTTACCAGTTACTTTTCACTTCAGCTAAGCTGATTTTTCTTTTTGTTTTTTACATTGGGTTCCAGGTACTTGTAGTTTCTTGGGCGCGCCTTTTTTACAGCGAAGGTGTTTTTGGGGTGGATATCACTCATTTTTGTCAGTGATAGACTCTATATTTGGTTTAAAAGGTAATTTTTTTGGAAATGAGCAATTAACATTAATGCAGAATATTATCTTGGAGAGTCAGTAAAATCCATACATAATAATGATTGTTTCATAACACCGTAAATTCGGAAGTATGAATTTACGGTGTAGTATGACTGTTCTATTAGAGTAAATTTATCTTTACTGCCTGCACGTGATGAATATATCTCATATCTGTGCATGTTAAATGCTTCAGACACCTAATTAAACTTGCAAGTGCCTAATTAGTTCACAGTTGCTACACAGCTATAAATACATTTGTAATTGTTATCATCATAATCATTTAACCATTTTTTAATATTTTGGTCGCAACTTCAGGATTAGAGCAGCAAAGAAAGGAATAGAGGACTCAACCATCAAGACTTGTATATGGAGATGGAACAGTATTGCGATGGACAATGCCGGTACTAACCCTTCAAGGGTGTTGCAGTACAGTATAGATGCAAGACCAGAGCCTCGATCGTCACCTTTTGACTGTGGTCACAACTTCAGGATTGGAGCAGCAGAGAAAGGAATGAAGGACTCAATCATCAAGACTCGGGGAGATGGAATAGTATTGCCATGGACAATGCCAGCACTAACCCCTCAAGGATGTCACAGTGCAGTATCGATACAACCACTCCAACCAGTGCATAAGACCAGAGCTCGATCATCACCTTTTGACTGAAATTTTTATACTTGATGAGCAATTAAAACAAAAAAGTTGTAGTACTTCTACTTTCCTGAGGGAACATGTCCCCAGAGTCCCAGACTCCCTTGCCTGTTCAGCAGAATAATAGGATTGAGCCTTACTACCACTTTCACCTTTATTCTTGGCCTGAATGTACATATCAGCAACATAATACAGTAGCTGTAGACAGCAACATAATACAGTAGCTGTAGATAATGCTAGTTAATGCCCCTAGGCAGAGCTATAGGGGTGGGAATTTTTCCCTACTATCATACTATCATAGTAGTTCTTCTCGCAGTTCTTTGCCTGGCCATCATCAACTGCTGTCCATCAACTGCTGTCAAAACATTAGTCTCGTCCCCCAGACCCTTCCTCAAGCATGCTTATCACACAAAAATAACTTAGTTTAGTAGTGTACAAACAATTATTCATTGACAGCTTATACTACACTTACCGCATTGTTGAACCATGTATACCACCAGAATCCACCAGATTGACAACTAACACGTGATCTATTTAGGGGAAATCTCGTGGAGAGTCCCTAATTACCTTAAGCGGACACTCATGATACGTGGTTTTAAATTGAATGGTTTAAGAATGTAACTGGATGGTGAGGCGTACTTTAATCGGCTCGACTTTACTGAGAAACTCGAGCCCCTCGTGAGAAACTACATCGCTTGAGCAACGCTTGAAAAAGTAAGAGTCCGGCAAGAATACTGAGGGACTCTATGATATATGCTGGTCTTGAATGCTAACGAAACGAGGAGTGAAGTTTGTGCAACGTGTCACATCGCCACACACTGATTCACCGTGTTTGTGCGATAGGGTTTTTGGACCTGTCCACCAGATGTTGAAAGGAAATTCATTCCAACTTGTGAAGTTGTTGGTATACTCATTGTTGGGGTCCATGGGGACATCGATGATCATTTACCAGTCAGCTGTAAGTAATGTCACAACAGAAGGAAAGGAACCATTTCCATACCCCTATGGCATACTGATTTTCCAGGTCAGTTTATGTACACCCAACCACAGAAATGTAGAACTTTGGTTGCAGGTGGAAAATAAACACCTTTTTACTCAGTTACAAGAGATTCACCCAGCTGGGATAAAATGTTGAAGTGAATGTCATTAGTACCTACTTGCGGTTCATCAGGTATTGGACAATTCCAAGTGTCCAGATTATGCGGTTGTCCTCATGTTCAAGTTTACACGTTTAGGCAAGTTCCACAACATCCTATAATCTATTACTATATCAGTGTGGAATAATGCTTATATAATATTTTTCATATTCCAGGCTTTAGGTATGTGTATTGTATTTAACACCTGCTTGTTGGTTTTTGCAGGCCATCTGGTCATACTGGTTTATCCACTAGCAGTTGAATGTGATCATGGTACATATGTAAGTTGAGACCATGCAGGAACAAAGATGAGACCATGCAGAAACAAAGATACAGGTGTCATGAATTTCAGGTCAGTTGACATTCAGAGGAATTGTATTATTGCAATTGTTCTTTTTGTAGTTATCAATTATCAGTGACCAGTTTGTGATAGCGTACTTTTGTTTGACTAATGACCAAATGTTCTGGTTTACATGCTTACCCATCAGTTATGTTACTCACTTAACCTGCATATGGGATATATATTTTTAGTTCATTTTGATTATTCATCCTTTATTGGTACAGCCCAGCATATTGATTTTTTGCACATTCTCTTTTTAATTCAGTGCCTGCTGGATTGTTTTGTCAGATATCGAAACAGATGTCTTTGGTGTTGCGACCGATGTTCCAGGTCAGTTTGCATGTGTGTTTAATTTAAGGTTGACTTCAGTGCCTGCTTATTCTTTTACAGGTCTCGGTATTGAGTGTCATGAATTTCAGGTCAGTTGACGTGCAGAAGAATTGTATTATTGCAATTGTTGTTTTTGCAGTTATCAATTATCACTGTATACTAGTGATGTGAATTTGCAGGTCAATCTACTCAGATGTATCAGGCATAGTGTTGATGGGTTCGAACAAGTATCCAGTGTAGACTGTAGTGGCATCAAGGGTGTTAATTTCCAGGTCAGTTTACATGTTGTGATGTTAGTGATTTTTTCCTAGTACCCAGATATTAAGTGTATTGTATTTAATTCCCACCTGTTATGTTTTTAAATTATGGTATATCAGTGTAGACAGTGCAACAGTAAGCCTTCTGTGTTGTAGTAACTATTTGTTTCATAATATTATGCTGTTGTCCCAGAATGGCACAATTTTTGGGCAACCAGTGTGAAGTCCAGTGGTACAAACATTGTATTATGACCAAGTTGTGATAGCGTACTTTTGTTTGACTAATGTCCTAATGTTCTGGTTTGACTAATGTCCTAATGTTCTGGTTTAACATGCTTACCCAACAGTTATGTTATTCATTCACTTAGCCTGGGATATAATTTTTGTTCATTTTGATTATCCATGCTATTATTGACACAGCCCGGCATATTGATTTTTTGTACATTCTCTTTTAATTCAGTGCCTGCTAGATTGTGTCATCAGATATCGAAACAAGTGTTTTTGGTGTTGCGACCGATGTTCCAGGTCAGTTGCATGAGTGTTTAATTTAAGGTTAACTTCAGTGCCTGCTTATTCTTTTACAGGTCTCAGTATCGTCATGCTGACATACAAGAAATCATCACTATTGTTGGAACTATTTTTAGTCAAGTCTTGATGTGATGTTAATTAACGTTGTTACACATTGTTGTATGTTTACCATATGGCAAGAAATTATCATGGCCATCATGAAATTTGAATATTGTGTAAGTTGTGTGGACCAACCCCAACTCATACATGGTCACTGGCAAACCACGAACCACATTCGAGCCACAACACCACCAACCACATTCGAGCAATCCATTACAAAATTTTGTTGCACCATTTGTGTGTGCATAATACTTAATGAAAGCCACAACACAAGCTACATGGTACATACTACATAGAGGTGGTAACCCCTAAAGGCTTGTTACCTTTTGTATTCACCTTACCGGCCTTTGTGGTTAATCTATTAAAAATTACATGTAAATAGAGAATTGAAGAGTATGCTTAAAGCACCTTCGCTAGTGATTTTGTTCTTCAAACCATAAGACAACTGGCGATTTATAAACGCTCGCATGGGGTGTGGTACTAAATGGAATTTAAAAGATTTCTGCTTAAAACGCCATCCCTAGGGAACTTACGGTTCAGCACGCTGTCACAACTTGTTTATCAGGCATTAGAGTTTGTGTCCACGTCGTGTCTTTAAAAGTTATTGTAGGGATTAGAGATTGATTGAAGAAAATACGCGTATAGGCAAACCAGGATTGGATAATGTCAGTGCTAGATGGACTATACAAACACGACTATGTTGACTGGTATAACGTGACAGTAGTTGTAACATAAGGTAGAGAAATAAAGTGAAATAGGCCTATTTTTTATTTTGCGATGGTTACTTTTTTATTTTAGCGAGGTCGCAAGAAAACTATAACGACTCCTAAAGATTTTTTATCACGTAACGCAATACAAATCTATTGAGAGATGTTGCGTAATTTAGGACTAATATTGCGAAACTGGCCCTACACGTAAATAACTCACAGTAGTGGCCGCGCGTCTTTTAATTGGGCGTGCGCTTTGTAGTTTCTTGGCCGCGCGACTCACTACCGTGAGTCTTGATGAGAAGGTGAAAAGGTGGAGAAAGGAGAAAAATTCCATGACTGGACCTGCAGCCATCTGATTAATGCTCAAACGCTTTCAGGAGTCTGCCAGGTGGTCAGGATATCTTCTCCTTGTTAATTTCAAGTATATGAATACATCATCATCAGACAGGGGTCTCAATACAGATCTGTACATGACAATTTCAAGTGTTAGGCTTTAAAATGTTTACTTGTAATTCTAGAATAATCTAACTTGACATGCCGACTGTTTTCTCAGTGATCTCTGTTCATTTTTTACACATATTTCATTAGTCAGATTTTGTTGTACATGATAGCAAACTTACTGAAGCAATATACTCATTATACTTGCAAACTGATACCTTTGCATCAGAAGACAAAAACAGAATTTGCCATGCATACGTGAAAAGACATCTGTTTGATATCTTTGTAGGCATGCTGTGTACATACCTATATGTTCCATGAATTATGAAGGGATATCCTATATATATACTGAATCCATACCTCTTTATTCAGAGAATTAATACTTCATTTAGTTCACAATAACAGTTCAGGGAAATGGTAATTAAAATGCAATCAATCCTGAATGCATAACAGCAAATTTATAATAGTTGGCCTCTAATGTGAGGTAAGGATGTGTTCCTATTGGGTAAGCCTTTTGTGAGGCAAACAATTATAATTTTTATATTGTATGGAGTACTTTGCTAAATTCTTGTGGTTTGCACTGTAACTGAAAAGAAATTTGCAGAGACAGCACCCTGAAGAACACATCTCAGGCTAAAACGTGATGCCGATCCGATAGCATTTGTATGAATTTCATCATAATCATAAGGCAGATTAGCCAATGAGATCCACACTAATAATAATTATGCTAGAGTCCAGGGGCGGATCTAGGAGAGGGGCTATGGGGGCTGAAGCCCACCCCCCACTTCACTTTTAGACTTTACTTGATCAATGTAATGAAGATTACAATGAACTTTTGTCTTAGCATAATTATAATGATCACTAATAGTATAAACCCACCTTATAATGATATTTTCAAGGCATTATCACTGGATTTGTGTTTCCATCTCTGATGCGGTCCCCCACCAATGCTTGATTCAAAAACTGTCCTCCTTTTGGGGTAAATGGTAAGATACTACAGTGAATAACAATTTTCTTAGGAATAGAACACAACAAGTAGTGCTAAATGGACAGAAATCCAACTCCATTCCTGTTACAAGTGGAGTCCCTCAAGGACCAATGTTGGGTTCTGCCTTGTTCACGATGTTTGTTAATGACTTACCCTCAATTGTATCAAGCCTCATGTTTATGTTTATAGATGATACAAAGATTTTTCATGTTATAAGAAGTAATGAAGACTATACAGCACTTCAGTATGACTTGAACTTACTTTATGAATGGTCAGTGTATTGGCAATTGAAGTTTAACATCTCAAAGTGCAAGCAAATACACTTTGGACCAATACATCACTATGCAGGGCTGGAGCCCAGAGATTTTGAGTGGTCCGGCCATCCATGGACTGCAATGGAGGTCATAGTCATGTACACTACTTATTTATTGATTGGTTAGGTTATCTACTTTCATGTGATACTCAATTAGGGATGCGGGAATTATGCCTGAATAATTTTGGGAATAATGATGGGGTAATAGAATAGAGCATTATTCCAGCATTTTGATGCAGTTTTGGAGCATAATCGGCATAAAGATAAATTAAGATCGAGATACTCTAATAGAACAGTCACTTACTCTAATAGAACGATCAATTACTGTAATAGAACGATCAATGCGGAATAATTCATTACTAATACTACTGGTAAGTAAGCATCTTGCTAACAAAAAAGCTTTTCTGATGAATTGACACAGCTGGATTTAGTACTTTTTACTGTTTCAAAGTCTTGCTGTACAATTTAATTACTAAAATGAAGAAAAAGTTACAAAAATTAGGAATAATTTTGGGAATAATGAGTATTTTTGGGAATAATAAAAAGCATAATGATAAGGTTTTAAAAGAATTTCGGAATAGAATAATGATGAAAATTTTGAGCATAATTCCCACAAGCCTATACTCAATTTAACTGCATGTGATAAGTACACACACCATGCCAAGCTAGGGTGGTCTGGGGGCAGGCTCCCCAGGGAAATTTTGAAAATAGATGCTCTGAAATGGCATCTAGAAGTGCTATTTTACTTGCAAGGCCTCTTTCTCCTTTTTGTTAACATCAAGAATATATTCTGGTAATTTTGTACTACAATACCAATTAATTCAATTTCATATCTAAAATTTTGCTTTCTCAATATTAGTGAAAGCTTAGTTCTTTGAGATACAGAAGCCATTGAGATTGTAATTGCTAATGCATGCATGACCAATTAGCCCAATGCAATGCCATGCAGATGACTCATTGGAACTTTTGAGTGATTTGAAGACAATTAACACACGTGTATAATGGCTTAGACTAGTGGCTATATTGTATACTGAATGCTCTATTAGAGTATAGTGATGACTGTTCTATTAGAGTATATCATGATAACTGCTCTATTAGAGTATGTCGATCTTTACAATTCAAGTAGCTGAGTGGTCCGGCCAATGCCAGACCAGCCAGACCATGGGCTCCGGCCCTGTGCCACAGATCTACCTACAGTGAGTGCCTGTGTGTCACCCCCTTGCTTTAACATCCAGTCACGGTGCCGTGACTCTTGTCTAGGCACAGCGTTACTGAAACATTCCCCAGACCTCCCTATAGTTCAGCATTCTTTGCATGCTCAGCTATCATCTTATCCTAATATTGTCTGGCTCCCAACCATGAGGTGCTTGCTATGCCTATGTGTCATTAGCCCATATTATATGGGCTAATGATAGCTACGTAGGTCCATAGTCATAGAGTAACTCACCTAATATCGGATGGTCTTCAAAGTCGGATGCGATTACTCAAGCTATACAACAGGAATTTTTGAACAACTTATATGTCTTCAGATAGTTCAAGGCTGTGGGACTTTGGACACCAAGTATCAGTTTTCTCGGCTACTTTGTCTGGTGGCAGCAGCCCTGCAAAGTCATTTCTGATTAATACGTATATTCGGGAAAAAGTCATGGACACCCACATGCAGTTTACAAATCAGACTTACATCCAATCAACATTTTTATATATGTTCACATACGTTGTATATCAACTCATCTACTTTCTAAATATTCCCAGTTTATTTAATCAAATCACGAATTACAAATCAAATAAAATGAGACATCACTGGAGTGATAATCGCACCATGAATTTAAGTTTACGGAAGTATACGGTGTTTGTAAAAGTATACGGTACACATTTTCCGTAAACTTATCTCAAACAACATATACTTAATCAAGTTTCCGTATACTTAAATTTATTGTAGCGATTATTACTCCAGTGACATCACATTTTATTTGATTTGTAATTCGTGATTTAAAGGATTTGATTAAATAAACTGGGGATATTTAGAAAGTAGATGAGTTGATGTACAACCTGAACATATAAAACCAGGGGCAGATTTAGGGAGGGGGTTAAGGGGGCTGTAGCCCTCTTTCCTTTCTAAGTTAGTACTTGGCCAATAAAAAAACCCTAAATCTTCTATGTGTATCAAAAGCAGACTAATTTCAGGAACTATGCATCACTACCAACACAAATAATGTCTATGTAACTATACCTATTGTTCAACTCTGTTCCAGGAGAGTATAACTTCCTTTTCCTCAAAAGTTCTTCCTAAAACAGGTTTCGATTGTGGGTTGCATCTCCAGTTACAAAAGTTTAATTGTGGGTTTTGTTTTATTCAGATATTTAACAGTGTTTTCCTCTATGGCTATAAGAGGTGATTAGTGTGGTTTTTATGAATTATATGATTAGTTGGTTTAATTGGTTAGAGTTATCAGCTTCAGTATAATAAGTAGCTACCAACTGAGCCATTTTGCAAACTGCAGTCTCATAAGGCAGCTATAGTATATTCACCCACTTTTGTCTATGAATGTTAAATCTGTATTAGTTACCTTCTGATATGACCCCATGCTGTGGGCTATGGTGCTGGAATTTGTAGCTAGCTATAGCTATATAGATCAGTTTTCATAACCCAGCAGATCTAGAAATAAGTGTGACTATCACAACAAATTCAGAAAGCCCATAAATGCAAATATAGTTGCACTTTGCTAAGTAAGGATTGCCAGTGGACTAGCTAATAGCTACTGCTTTGTACTTCACTGTATTCTTCTGCTGTTCAGTACACTTTATTTGGTGTTACACTTTATTTGGTGTTACACTTTATTTGGTGGTACACTTTATTTGGTGTTAAGGTTGACAAAGTGTCACTAGGCTAAGGAGCATGCATACTAATTATGGTAATCTCATTTACGTTCAACACCACTACTACTTAGCTGTACATGTTTCTGCCTCACAGATTTAGCTGATTAGAGCATGGCTAAGAGGAGCTGATGCATTATGGTATATAGCTAGTTATATCTAAATGCTTGGTGGCTAAGATTATCATGTGTGCATGATAGCTATACTCAATGCATATTGCAATCAGTCTTGATTTAATGGAAAAGTAAAATTTAAAGATATAAACTGAAAGTCCACTATTTTCTGCTAAAAGCACTCTCAGATTCACCTTTAGAGGGCCTAATTTTCAAACATTTTTCTGGGGGCATGCTCTCAGACCCCCTACATTGGCATGCTTTGCATACTACATTGTGTGCTTCACACACTAATGTAGTCATTATTCCAAATAGCTAATATAACTTGACCATGGATAAGCCACATGAATCTTACCACTAGGGCCTTGTGAGAAAGCTTGGTATCTTCTAATATCTGGCTAGTTACCTAGTACATCCCTGTCAATCTTAGCCCCTCCCCTTTTAAAAATCCTAGATTTGCCCCTGAAAACTGTTGATTGGATGTAAGTCTGATTTGTAAACTGCATGTGTGTGTCCGTGAATTGACTTTTATCCCAGAATATACGTAAATGACTTTGCAGGGCTGCTGCCACCAGACAAAGAAGCCGAGAAAGCTGATACTTGGTGTCCAAAGTCCCACAGCCTTGAACTATCTGAAGACATATAAGTTGTTCAAAAATTCCTGTTGTAGCTTGAGTAATCGCATCCGATTTTGGAGCCTGGTGAGTTACTCTATATATAAATAGACATGTCATTGACCTTGAAAAAGTGCCTTGTCAGGTTTTTATTTTTTACGTATTTACTTTTCTTAAATTTAATTTAATTTTTTTACATTTGTAGGGTTGTCATAAGGACAGATTATCTGCAAACTGCATGCTGATCATTTTCAGCTATGGCTGTCATCACCTCTATTGAAGTGCAGGACAATAATAGTATATATATACAGCGTAGGGATTCATTTTCATTGTATAACATCTTGCAGTGTCATCACAGCAACACCACTTAGCTATTAAACAGGGCTAATGGTCATTTGGAAGTTTTGGTAAGAACATGCATAAGATGAAACATAAACCACTTGTATCGTTTGAGATGATGTAAATCATGGTTTGTGTACACCTCCCTGCACTAGCTATTGCAATCTCAGCAAAAAACATCAAAAGCTTCAGTTTGAATGAACCAACCTTTTCATATAGGTTTTTCACTCTTATCCAATGTTGCATGCTTTCTCATTTATTCAGTACCACTTGTCAGTGCCCACTGCCCAGTTGTCCTGTCTTATAGCTCCAGGAAATACAGATCCTTAACAAATATATTCCATGAACTAACTCACTTTCTCAATTACAAACAGCAAGCACTTATTCCTGGATAATCAATGAATTTCATCCTTTGGTAGAAAGCATAAAATTAATAGTGAAAATGATATTGCTCCCATGAAAAATCATCTATTCAGCCAGTGACCACCATGCTGGGGTGTATGTGCATGAAACTTAGATATACTAGTGGACAATAAATCTGATTGAAATAGGGATTTAAATGTCCACTATGGTCTGGCTCTTTTTGTGTGCTAAACTTTAGTTCAATCAGATAATGTGTTTGTATTTTATAATGGTTTTTGTAAAGTTTGTAAACAAGAAGAAAGATGCAAGAAATATCTAAATTTGGTTGCTCATATTTTAGTGAAATTTCACTCAAACTTGATATTTTGACTCCCTACCTGGCAGACAATTCCACACTGTAAAAATAATTGTTTTAGTCAGATAAGGGAGTACAGAGTTGCATGTAAATCTCATGTTGCTTTACTGTTCTCCCAGTTAAGTACACACTTGTGCGGTGGACCAGCTTCACATGCACTGACTACCATGTGCTTTTATTAGTATGTATAATCAAATAAAATATGCAAAACAGTATAATTTCTATAACCATCATTGTGCCTGTAGATGCAAAATATAAATAAAAGCTAGCCTAAAGTTAATCTTAGGCTTCCTTTGGGGTAAAATACATAAAAGATGTCATATCCAAGCCAAACAGTCAAGGTACCAGTGTGAATAAAAAAGGTGCAGTCTGGGGCTGTCATCATTAAAAATTGCATTAACATTATTGCAGCTATATTTCTTGGTTGTCATCATTGATTTCATGATTTTTAAAATCCATGCAGTGTTTTTGTAAACCACATCCTTTTCTCAGCTAGCCTGAGCTAGGCTGTCTTGGCATGTATGCAGTGTAGTAATGGGAGTTGGCATGTGTGTGTGTGTGTGTGTGTGTGTGTGTGTGTGTGTGTGTGTGTGTGTGTGTGTGTGTGTGTGTGTGTGTGTGTGTGTGTGTGTGTGTGTGTGTGTGTGTGTGTGTGTGTGTGTGTGTGTGTGTGTGTGTGTGTGATACACAGGTATGTGTTTGTGTGACATGTTCATGTACACAAATATATATATAAGCAAATTTAAAAAGCAATACGTTTGCTGCTGTATACACATCATGCCTACACATGCAATGAAACAGGTCAGTGCCGACAAATTGTAGCACCCACAGGAGACTGTATCATGCCTCACTAGTGTAGATGTGGGCACTTGAAGTCCCACTTAAACCTCAGCCATTATGTCAGACATGAATGGCAGGTATTTGTCTCCCCAGGTACCCATTGACGACACAGCTGGGTAAGCTGTTTCCACCAGTTAACACATTGAATGCACACACACAAACAGCATGGACACTTGTCAGTCTTCCCAGTATCAGCCGCAGTATGTATAACTCTCAGGCCAGCTTTTGCACAAGGAACAAGTACTCGAGTAGTAGAGCCAAATGATTAAAAGAATATATATATATATATATCTCTACAAAATTTTCTTCACCAGCAAGCACATACCTTACATTATGGTTTACCTGGGTAGAATGGTTTTTTTTTACCTCCTTTAGTTTATACTGTGCAACAGATTTCTTTGGTAGGTGTATATTATTTTGGTGTTACTGCTGTTGCATTGTGTGTGACTCACGTAGTTAGCTGTGCCTCCTAAATAACATGCATAACTTGAAGCAGAAAATTGCCAAATAGTTTGTGCAAGAAGTGAAAAGGTATACGACATATTCCAAATATATGGCATGGGTGGAGAAAATAAAAATGTTTAATCTATATGCATACCTTGAAAATTACAGTAAGTTACATACACGTGGGTTTCCTGTCATGAATAGTTAACTGAGAGCAAAGCTATATATGTGTTCGATTAGGCCAGCACTATAAACATTTTCTCTCAGTTACTTCAATATCATATGTGAGTGCTTATTATTGGTAATAACTATGATCTCATATATTTGTGCTTGGAGGGAAAAACTGCATAATTTTTGAATGACAGAGTTAACCAGTTGGTTTCAACAGTTAGTGTAATAGTTTTCAAAAAACCAGTGTAAGTTGCAAGTTAGACTGCTTGTGTTTGCTTTAGCAGTGGAGCAGGCCAAAGAATTAAAGGTAACATGGGTGAAGTTTGAAGCACATATATAACAGCCATGTCGGATGCCACTCTAGACATACCTATGTGACTACTTACAGCTTTTAAGATATATAAATGTGACTGTTCTATTGGGGTGGCTGACTGCTCAATTAGAGTATCTTGATCTGAACTATTTGTACTTCTGCAAAATATATTAATCACCCTGAAAATACCAGATAGAGCAGTTCTGGTAACCTTAGAAACCTGCCACAGGCCCATTACTCTTCACTGCTACAATGCTATGACAGGACAGTGGGTAGTAGTATCTGGAAATGATAGTACCTAGCCAACCAGGAAAGGAATGGAATGCTTAAGTTCAAACATTAATGTTGGGTTTACTGTAGCTGTGTGTTTATTTATTTACATTGACCAATTTAGAAGAACACAGAAATACAGTTTACCAACTTAAATGTCAACTTAAAATGAACAGTTAGTGCATGGGAGGAAATTTATTTGTTGATTCTCATTATGTTGCTAAGCCAATATGAGTATGCTACTAATAAAATGACAAACAAAGGCGTGGGACAAAATGAATGATAAACCCATGTGACTGTTTCACACTGCGCCTATAACAGTTTTGTTTTAAAGTAAATGATTAGATTTTGCCTAAACTTCCTTATTATGTGTGGCTGATAGGAAATAAAGAAAATGACAACACTTTTAAGTGTTTATCATACAGTACTATTGTACTGTATATATTATGTAGCTGACTCATATATATTGCAAACAGGTTATTTTGACACATAGTTACATGTAGCCTAAATGTTTTGAAATCATGAATACCATTTGCACCATCACAAACCTTGTATTGTAAAAATGTTACTATTGGATATATACAATCAAAATGACACACTGAGAAGTTATAACATTCAGTTAGTCAACTACTGTAATATAATAGTTGCTATCTATATACACACTTACAGCTATAAAATGTGGTTACTATCACTGTGAAAAAGGTGGGATATAAGATGGTATTTCCAGTGGCTTATTGAATACAAATAAGCCTTAATATAAATCCTGTATTATACTCATCTTATACTTTAGTATAATGCATACTATACTATTGCATGTATGGTTTCAGTTTAATTACCACAATACTTGGAATAGCTTATATCTGATATAATGCCCACACTATACTATCACATATATGGTTTCAGTATGTTTAACACATTAACTAAAGCCTTATAGGGATTGTTAGTATAATACAGGTTATACCAAGCTTTTTTGTATTCAATAAGCCACTGGAAATACCATCTTATATCCCTCTTTTTTCACAGTGTATGTTTCTAACTATTAACAGTTAGCTATATAAGAATAGTTACAGACAAACAAGTTAATAACACAGCAGCAATGCAACTATTGTTGCAATCAGAACTTGAAGTATGAAAGTAATCTTGTTTCCATCATGGT
Organism: Dysidea avara; assembly: GCF_963678975.1. Taxonomy (NCBI): domain Eukaryota; kingdom Metazoa; phylum Porifera; class Demospongiae; order Dictyoceratida; family Dysideidae; genus Dysidea; species Dysidea avara. The sequence continues at coordinate 14,434,751 of NC_089282.1, read as the reverse complement.
TGCCAGCAGCACTGCCATTAGCTGAACACATAAGAAAAATGTAAACAAAATTTCTTAACAATTGCACACAGTCAGAACATCTCTATTCCATGGTAAAGCTCAGGGGTATATACATTTTAGAAGAGATGCATGCATGGTTAGGGTATAGCTATAATTATTTCCAAGACAGTACTGCAACAAACTAATATTATTTGCATGATGTATTTAATAAATGTACATCACACGCACGCGCATGCGCACACACACACACAAACACACACACACACACACACATGTACTACTGCACTAATTGCACAAACATAAATGCTGTATTCTGTCATGGTATACTGATAAGAAAAGTGCATGGATCATCTCTTCATTGACTAAGCAGGCTTAACCACTACTAATGCATGCAGCTAGAATCTTCTTTCTACAGTGATAAACTACAAATACTTTACAAGCCATGAAGCAAAATACACCTTGGTAATGTTTACAGTGTGAGCATTAGAATACCTTGCATGAGGTGGTCACATTAATGAGGTAATGAAACTAACTTGCACAGTCACTATAATGTGTGTATACTATTATTATTTTATATTATTGAAGTTTTACAGTGGCCAGCACAGAAGGTCTAACAGCAACATGTGCTGCAGCCTTTTGGATTGTGCTTTCTTACCAAACAAATCAACCAGAAAAAATTTGTTTCCTCCAGCCTTTGAATTCACCATAAATTTACCTTCGTACAAATAGTGCAATTGATATTTGCATGGTTAGTATAGCGGCACAACCAAAAAATTGTGCACTTTTTCATAAAGCCATGAAACTTTCTACATAAACGGTAGTCCTCAATACATATATTTTTAGATATAGTGCCATCACTGATTTGATCTTTGATGACTTTTACAGCCATTTTTGTACAGAAAATTGATCATTTTTGTCTTTAACTCCCTGAGGCAGTAATTAACATGTTAAAACATGGTACCAAACAAAAGATCTTGCTGATAGAAACAAATTGGTTTTTATTTGATGTCAATAAGTGATTTTATTACAAGTTATGATCATTTTACTAGCTGCAAAATTTGATAAATTTACCTGCCCTCGAGGTGTGAATTACCTGTGGGCAGATAATTATGCATAAATTCATCATCATCAAATTTTACAGCTAATAAAAATACTCATAACTTAAGAATGAAATCACCTATTGACTTCAAATAAAAACCAAGTTGTTTCTATCAGCAAGATCTTTTGTTTGGTACCATGTTTTAACATGTTAATTACTGCCTCAGGGAGTTAAAGACAAAAATGATCAATTTTCTGTACAAAATGGCCGTAAAAGTCACCAAAGGTCAACTCAGTGATGGCACTATATCTAAAAGCACATGCCATGAGGAGTACTATTTATGTGGAAAGTTTCATGGTTTTATGAAAAAGTGCACAATATTGCCAATTTTGGGGGCTACGCCGCTATACTAGGTTGCGTTACCAGAACTTTAATGCATGTAATAAAATGATCACTATGGACAATACATTGGATGTAGTCCCCTGCAATAATATGTTAATGTAAGCATAAACATCTGTAAATCATAGCCTACATATGGCCATGCCCCTCCCCCATGCCAGTGGTTCAGTGTTTATGCTCCATTTCACAGTGGTGAAATACTCATGAATGCATGGTGTCTGTGTCTGAATGGAAGCAACAAGTGCTTTTTTATTTGATACATCCACCACACATAGGTGGTGGAGACAGGGGGGTCATGCCCCCCCCCCCCCCCCCCACACACACACACACACTTTTATGGAACAATATTTGCAAGAAAAGATCGAGCTACTCTAATAGAGCAGCCACAGTATTCAGAGAAGCAATGTAGCAAGCTGCTTAGCTACGTATGTGTAGTTATAAATAAAGAGATATAGTTGGTAGAGGGCAGCTATATTGTCAGCAGGTAATTACCTTCTTTTTTTTCAGTCTTCACTTACAGCTGGCCTGGCCCCCTCACTCTTTGGCCTGCTCCACCACCCCTGCATGATCACCATCACAAAAGAGAACCATGCTGTTATCACATGTGTAATCATGCTGTTATCACATGTGTAATCATGCTGTTATCACATGTGTAATCACGCTGTTATCACATGTGTAATGAGTGTGCATGTGCATAACAAAATTTGACATGGGTAAAGGTAAGTAGTGGTGTAGCATTGTGCTTTATGCTATTGAGTCTATCACATGCATAATTGATGCAAGCCTACTTATTTTTAGACTGTCTGATTAATTGCTTCCTTATTAGTTTGAATCATAAAACGATGGCAGTTTTGTTTACGTGTTGATTGCCTAGTGTAAAATACAAAATAAAAGTAGCTAGCCATCGACAGTTTAGATTGATGGCCCACAACAGAATCCCTAGATAATGGGATGTCATTACTCCCCAGTTCCATCAGTGGGACTTAGAGTGGTTCACATTTGATACTGCTGTATGCAGTTAGCTACTATGCTTCCTCTATTCAGTATTGGTATGCAGATGATTCTATGGCAGAGCAACATACTATGATGGTTCGCCAGGTTATAGCTATAATATGCAGATCTAGAAGAAAATTAATGTTTAGTCACATTATCATCAAACAGAAGTACATGAGTACAGGGAGTACACTTTGCTCTGAACTTGATTGTAGCTGATCTCTCTACATGGTGACTTATAACATTGCTGATCTCTCTTCATGGTGATTTGTTTGGAGCTGAACTACATGGTTACTTGATTGGAACTGATCTCTCTAGACGGTGACCTGTACACCTGCCAAAGTGATCAACATCAGTTGATCCACATCAATGTGGTAGATTTAGAAGATTCACAGGGCACCCTCTTTCAGTTTAACCAGGTAGTTACAAAAAAGGGTTTCATAAGCAATTGAGATACTCCTAACCTATAGAGTAGTCCATAACTCTAATAATACAGTCACTATAATACCAAGCATGCATGTCAGAAGTTGTTGAGTTATCAATTGTCACTTAGAAAATAGGATAAGGTCAATTATTGTTCTTATTGATTTGTTATTAAATTCCATTTATTATATACTGGCATACATGATGCACAGGTATAGATATACACATAATGTCTGCAAAACTATTGTGCATGGTAAACTCTATTTCTTTTGGTGAGCAGTGAGGTGCAAACTGAATGCCTGTAGCCTCTAAACCTAAACTACATAATATACATGTTTTATTCATGTTCATTTTAATTTGTTTGTACAATTTCTAAAGCAATCTCAGTTTGTTTAGTTTTCAGCTACAAATTATATCAAGTTCTGCCTGTTACACAGCTTTATGTATGGAGAGCAGTATATATGCAATGTAAGTCTACATTTAATCTGCTCATTGTGACTGTGGCAGGTACAGTGTATTATGAACCACAGTAATAGTGGTTCATAATAGAGATTGCCTATCAATTTTAGTCAAAATCCTAATAAAACACTCACCTAAACACCACCTTAGAAAACTCAAAAGAAGCCTTAGAAATTATTTCAAGAAATGTTGGAACACTAGTGAATAGCAAGTCACAAGATCTAATTTAAAATTTTAATTGAGAAATATTCCATTTTGTTCATCTTATTATTTTCTGCAGGCCTATATTATACAAGAAAATCTGTGTAGCTACGCTGCTTTGAATAACACTGTACATTTATTCTGCATGGATGTACATATTTACTTCTGTGCTCAATTGTATGCTAAAGCCTCATCAGCATGCTAATTTATAATGAAAGTCATCCGAATTCACACTGGTGAACAATACAAAGAGCACATTGCATAAAGTATAATATAAGTATACATAATTGTGTGATGTGTGAAGTTTATTTCTTAGAAAAGACACATGTAGCCATAGCAACAAAAGTTGACAAATCTACACAACAATTGCTCCATTTAATCACTGTAGTTATAAGTTGTGGAGTCTAGAATGGCTGATTCCTGATCCTGTTGTCCTTGGCTGGCTTGATTAGCTTTATCATCTTCTACATATTCACAATCAACAGAATCTGACTTACTGTCAGATACATTTCTTTCATCTTCAGATTCCTGTTGTTCACTGTCTTTATCCGTAAACTGTACAAGGAAATACATGTATGCAATATTAACACAAATCAATATGTATGTAAGCATAACACATGCATCTAAATATTGACCTTTTCTTTAGCAGTATGAATACTTTCCAGCCATTTGCTATTGAAATGGAATAAAGTTAATATTTTAGTCTGTTATTAACTGACTGATTATGCTTACTTCTTTTCTTCCTCTGTATCTGCTACAAAATAGTACCAGTTTCCTGGAGTACCTACCACAAAGCATCTGTTGTCATCTGCACTACCAGGCCAGTAAGAAAATGGCACACTTTCCTCATTCCGGGATATAGCAAATGCCAGGAAATTAATAAAAAAGCTAACTCGTGTGAATGGTTTCTTGCCAAACTCTTGTGGCTGATCTGAGTACACTCGAAACATTTTGCCCATTTTGTCTAATGATACCCATACACGTTGCCATGACTGAAATAGTGGAATGCCACCAAAACCACCTATCAGAAAAGTTACAACTATTAAATATCAAGAAGACACAACATCAAAATTTATTATGATATCTATAATGTACATTTTATCAGTGCAATTCACATACCATATTTGGAAAGCCAGCCAGCATAAAGAGGTTGAGTGGCTTCATTAGAATTATCATCTTCATCATCATTTTCTCCTGGTTTTAGCTTGTCATCTTCTCCTGATTTTGGCTTGCCATCTTCTCCTGGTTTTGGCTTGTTGTCTTCTCCTGGTTTTGGCTTGTCCTCTTCTCCAGGTTTTGGCTTGTCGCCTTCTCCTGGTTTTGGCTTGTCCTCTTCTCCAGGTTTTGGCTTGTTGTCTTCTCCTGGTTTTGGCTTGTCCTCTTCTCCAGGTTTTGGCTTGTTGTCTTCTCCTGGTTTTGGCTTGTCCTCTTCTCCAGGTTTTGGCTTGTCGCCTTCTCCTGGTTTTGGCTTGTACTCTTCTCCCGATTGTGGTTTGTCATCCTCTCCTGGTTTTGGTTTGTCGTCTTCACCTGGTTTGGGCTTGTCGTCTTCACTTTGTTTGGGCTTGTCATCTTCTTGTTTTGGCTTGCCATCTTCTCCTGGTTTTGGCTTGCCGTCTTCTCCTGGTTTTGGCTTGCCGTCTTCTCCTGGTTTTGGCTTGTCATCTTCTCCTGTTTGTGGTTTGTCATCTTCTCCAGGTTTTGGCTTGCCATCTTCTCCTGATTGTGGTTTGTCATCTTCTCCAGGTTTTGGCTTGCCTGGTTTTGACTTGCTGTCTTCTCCTGGTTTTGGCTTGTCATCTTCTCCTGATTGTGGCTTGTCATCTTCTCCTGATTGTGGTTTGTCATCTTCTCCAGGTTTTGGCTTGCTGTCTTCTCCTGGTTTTGGCTTGTCATCTTCTCTTGATTGTGGTTTGTCTTCTTCTCCAGGTTTTGGCTTGCTGTCTTCTCCTGGTTTTGGCTTGTACTCTTCTCCTGATTGTGGTTTATCATCCTCTCCTGGTTTTGGCTTGTCGTCTTCTCCTGGTTTGGGCTTGTCATCTTCTCCTGGTTTTGGCTTGTCATCTTCTCCTGGTTTGGGCTTTTCATCTTCTCCTGGTTTTGGCTTGTTGTCTTCTCCTGGTTTTGGCTTGTCATCTTCTCCAGGTTTTGGTTTGCTGTCTTCTCCTGGTTTTGGCTTGTCCTCTTCTTCTGATTGTGGTTTGTCTTCTTCTCCTGGTTTTGGCTTGTCATCTTCTCTTGGGTTTGGCTTGTTGTCTTCTCCAGGTTTTGGTTTGCCGTCTTCTCCTGGTATTGGCTTGTCCTCTTCTCCTGGTTTGGGCTTGTCATCTTGTCCTGGTTTTGGTTTGTCATCTTCTCCTGGTTTTGGCTTGCCGTCTTCTTCAGGTTTTGGCTTGTCATCTTCTGGTTTTAGTTTGCAGTCTTCTCCAGGTTTTAGCTTGCCGTCTTCTCCTGGTTTTGGCTCTGATTGTGGTTTGTCATCTTCTCTGGGTTTTGGCTTGCCGTCTTCTCCTGGTTTTGGCTTGTTGTCTTTTCCTGGTTTTGACTTGCCATCTTCTCCTGGTTTTGGCTTGTCATCTTCTCCGGGTTTTGGCTTGTTGTCTTCTCCTGGTTTTGGTATTTTGTCATCTCCTGGTTTTGGCTTGTTGTCTTCTTCATGTATTGACTTGTTATCTTCCTGTGATGGCTTATTCTTATCTAGTGCAAACTCCAAAACAGTTGTCAATGGATGTTGACTGTCACTATACTGTAAAAGCCCAGATATATGCATAGTTAGCAATATGCAACCTACTGATCCATACCTTTTTTGTGGCCTTGCTAATTTTAGTGAGCCATATACTGTTGAAATTCAGTAATCAATTTGTCTTACTAATAAACACTTACGTACTTCTTTTCATTTTCTGTTTTAGCTTCAAAATAGTATGAATTATCTGGAGTAGTTACCACAAAGCATCTTTGCAAACCAATGTCCGCTGGCAAAGGAGGTAATGGTTTGTCTACAATACTTAGATCCTCCACAGACACTAGATAATTGATTAAAAATCTTCCACTTGTGAATGGTAACTTGGATGCTGAAAGTTCATCTGGGTATATCCTCAGCATTTCCCATGCACTGTTCAGTGATACCCACACACGGTGCCATGTTTCACCAATTCCACCTAATTGATAATGAAAAATATTTTGTGATAGTAATGTGGCTTCATACAACTTACAAAAAACTGTGCCAGTAAATGTGTGCGTGCGTGCGTGTGTGTATGCGTGTGCATGTGTGTGTGTGTGTGTGTGTGTGTGTGTGTGTGTGTGTGTGTGTGTGTGTGTGTGTGTGTGTGTGTGTGTGTGTGTGTGTGTGCATGTGTGTGTGTGTGTGTGTGTGTGTGTGTGTGTGTGTGTGTACTTCCAGCGAATATACATGATTGTAAGGTAAACTGTGGTTTATTCTGTGATACTTTCTGTCAGATAGTCAGTATAATACTACTTATAGACTATTTTGTCATAACTCTTTGTCATCCTATTGAAATTAAACAATGCACATGTCCAGATCATAATGATATATAGCTGGAGTGCATGAGAATGACATATAACTGACAGATCCACAATGGGACACATTCTCCTTCTCACAGCTGTTTAAGTGATCTGTGTATGCATGATCTATAATACAGAACATGTACAGAGAAGCTGTATTAAATTTTATGTTTTATCATGGCAGCATCTTTGCCACAGCCTTTTCTGATTTAGCCAAATAAATTTCACAAGTAATCTAGATATTTTAATAGAGCAATCACCAATTCTAATAATACAGCCATTATAACAGCGTGTATTGTAATTTGATCAAAATACTCATGCTCAACAAGATCTGTATAATCAACTTATTGGCACTTTTGTATATACATGTAACACCCCATTTAGACCACTCGGATTCGACGACTACATTCATTTAACACTGGATGTAAGTAGATTAACTACAACTAGAGAACTTTTTTGTGTGCCTCTCTCCTCATCAGCTCCTGGATATATATATATTCTTGTAATATGAGTTACAAAAGTCTAGAGTTTTTTTTATTTTAAGCTTTTTTGAAATTGATTTCAAATTTTTAATATACAAACAATGGCATGTCAGATTGTTTGGTATATGTTTTAACATTAATATGGATAACAGATAAAACATAAACTAAAATTAACTGTTACCTACCATGCTTGTTAAGCCATCCAGAGTGAAGGATTTGATTATCTTCTGCATAGTCAATATAGCTAGTGGAATCTGATCTATCATCTCTTGTTGCATTGCTGTGTGCTTCATCATGTTTATCTGTGGTCTGGTCGGTAAACTGCATGAAAGGATGCAGGTTGCCTTTACTGTGTACATATACAGTAAACCACCTTCATTTTAGCAGCACAGATACTCTCCAGCCATTTGCTAATCAAAAACCAGATTTTTAATAATTAGTACTAAACAATCGAAACATTCTTACGTCTTTTCTTCCTCAGTTTCTGCTATAAAGTAGTACTGGTTTTTACATGTAGCTACCACAAAACAGCTCTTCCCATCTGCATCAACTGGCCAGTCAGAAAACAGCATGGTTTCATCATTCCTGCTCTTAGCAAACGCTAGACAATTACTAAAGAAGCTAACTCTAGTGAATGGTCTCTTGCCAAATTTTGGTGGTTCGCCTGAGTACACCCGAAACATTTTCCCCATTTTGTCTAGTGATACCCAAACATGGTTCCATGTTTGGAAGAATGGAGTACTACCAATCCCACCTATCAAATAGATACTTACAATGACCACAACAACTTTAATCCATCACATACACATGTAAATGAAATGTACATAACATTATTTGAAAAATAGTGCAGATTTGTTATATAGGCTGGTATCTATTAACATTTTTACTATATTTTCCGGTTTGCAAATTGTACTGACTGATTATTCAGCACAAATTTCCTGCTACAGCTGTCAAATCAATTCATAGAGGTAGCTACTATATATTCAGTAAGATACATATTACTAGACAACCAACCATATTTTTTAATCCAGCCAGCATGAAGAGGTTGCTCTTCTTCCTTTTCTGATGGTGGCTCATCACTCTGCGTTGACAGCTTGTCATCTGTGTATCCATGCAGTAGAGGACTTGTCATCACTTTCTGCAGCTGGTGATTCACAGTCATTCTCTTCTGTTAGCGGCTTATCATTGACATAATCTATTTGTGACTCATCTTTTGTTTCTCCATTAAGTAAGCTGTTAATATTTTTATTATCCATGTCTGCAGTTGATAGTTTGTCATCAGTCTCTCCTACAACATTCACATATACAAACATATGCACATCACTAAATTCTGCAACACACAAGGCATCCCTCCAATTCATGATCAACACTTGATGAAAACTAGTTATCTACTGCTAGCTGTCATGTTTGCTTATCCATTCACTCACCATTAAGGGGTTGTAATTTATCAAGAAGAAGTTGTGGATCATTCTTCATTTCTTTTGTTCCTGCAATTTTAACCATATAATTTTTAGCATTATTTTGTTTGCCTTTCTAGCTACTTCACCTATTACAGACAGATGGCTTGTTTTTGGTTTCAACCTGTCTTCTATTATTTCTCCATCTGTTAGCAGGGAGTCCTCAAAGTCTCTTGGTTTAGTGTTGCTTTCCATTTTATCAGTTTTCTCTGTCTGCAAGGTTTAGCTACGTACATTACATAACAGTAGCAAGCTACAAACGTCAGTACATTTGACATATACAGTAACTATCTGTGGTAGCTAGCTAACAAAACATACGATACCGTACCTCCAAAACTCTGAACCAGTGAGCACTGTTTCAGTTAATTGAGTTGACAATTCAGTTACAGTGACTGAGACGATTCAGCGCACTATAGCTATAGCTATAGGTCACACAGCTGCAGTAGTCTATAGCTAGACTATAGCTTGCACTGCGTACCCCGATTTTATAGCTTTGAGAGCTCATGGGTGTGGACGTGTCATTACGTCACAGTTTAGTATTTCTCATGTGATCACCAAGTAACGTGAGATGCAGTACTTGTCACGGTAAGGCCATACCTATTTGAAAAATTGTTGCTCGGATTTCTTAAGGAAAAGTTAGGGTCGGTAGGTCGGGAAAAAAAGAAAAAAAACCCATCCCAAACGTGTCATTCCATTGTTGACAACGAATTGTACGAGGGTACACATGCAACAACAGCTCCTTTCTTCGCTATAACAGATAACCACGCATTAGCCGCCATTTCGGCTACAAGTCCGCCAACATAACAATCACGTGAGTTTGTTTTTTTGGTCTTTTATGAAAAGAGGATCGGTCGGGTCCGAGCAACAACTTTTCAAATAGGTATGGCCTAACCGAGACAAATATAGCACCGGTAAACTGAGTGTGCACGTGAGTTTGAATATATGCCAGTAGCTATGTGAATATGTGAGAAATAATTGCTGCTATTCCACAAGGGGGACACTTTTAACACAGAGTAGCTATCAAATGTCTTCACATCAAAACTCAATGCAGAAAAATCCAGACCAGGGTGATTTAGCTAACGCATCTATTACAACATGCAGTCTAGGTACATATGCATGTAGCTATTAAGGAGCTGCAAGTCACTAGCTGGGATTTGTAACCACATATGCTGACATACCCCACAGAGTATATATAGCATTACACAAGTTTTTGATGAATTTATATGTGGGTCCCCAGTGAAATTAGCTATATAACAACTTTCTGAATCATCTCTACACCAAATGAAGCATTATTGTGCACGCCTTTTTTAGACATAGTGCTTCTAATGGCTGAAATATGAGGAAATTTCTAGAGAACTGTACAAATTTTTGTAACTGAAAGTAAACTTTGAGCTTTTGAAATACAATACATGTACATAGCAAGGATATTGAATTACTTAACTGTCACTCTCCTTTGCAACATGCATTAAACAGCAATAGTAAATAGTAATTAAAAACAAGTAATGGTGTATAATACTATGCCAACCAATTAACATTCCATGATAATCAATCACACACTATACAATTTGATTTATCTGATCAGTTGTGCATAACAATATACCATGGCCAATTTAAATTTCAAGACTAGCTGTATACTATTGAGCAAAATACAAAATATTGGGAGTAGCTATGATACGATTACCTCTTAGCAACACTTACAACATATTTTATTTGCATGCATATATCCTAACGATAAAGAGCTTGTGGAGAAAATATGTAACTGCATGGATTTGCAAAAAGGTACCTTTCCACACATTTTATATGTGAACAAATAAAATGTTATAACAGTAGACTTCTTATGCTGAGTAGGCTGCTTTTGTATCAAAACATAGCCAGATATACTGTAGCTTCACTCATGAAAATTTCAGACAGTTACATGCAGTGATAAAAAAGTAATGAAGTTTCAAAACTCAAACTATGGGTCTAAATTTTGTGTGTGAAAATGGTACATTTAGTCACATGCATGTGCATATAACATTATTAAACTGTTCGCTATTGCATACGATCAATCATACCTGGCAGTATATGCTGGGATTGCCTATATCTTGCACTGCAAAGATGATTATATTGTTATTATGTTGTGCGTATGACACACAATATGCATGTACTGGCGATAGTAAAGATGTTCTTGCACCCAATGTACATCTTAGTACAGTCTGCTCAGAAATACACTGTGATGACGTACCTGACCATAATATGTTATATCATGTGAGTGTGCATGTGATGCACAAGAGCAGAATTAATTTGTAATTTATTAAGGCTTTACAACACAAGTGCGAAGGTCTGTAGGACACCTGGTCCTACAGCCTGTTTAAAGTTGTTACATAAAGTATGTTTGAAAAGGTCACAGGAGAAAGGAGAGAAAAAATCCATGACTGGACCTGGGAATTTGTGGTTCATGTAGCTAAGTAACTTGTAAATAGACAATTTTATAGTTGCTGTGCACTACAGTTGTATGCATACTTAATTACTCAATGTCTAGTTCAAGGATGGTTTCAGGAAAAGGTAATTTTTACAACTTTCCTTAAGAAAGCCTGGTGTGCATGTTCATACCAACATGCTTGCAATAACAGACATGTTTAAAACACAAACATGCACATAGCAGGATTCAGACATTATATCAACAATGGCTTTGCTTATGTACATCATGATGCAATCTCAGTTTGATGCTAAGATAACAGTGCTATATATATATACCTCTCTCCTGACATTAACTGTGTCTACTCTTTAGGACTACTTCTTTGGTTTTCTTGTATATTTCTGCTGATTATTGTTCTCTTTTGTGATTGTTAATAATTACAGTGTATGATGTGTGCATGTGCTGTGTATCTATACACAATGTTGCTCTATATAACACTTACTATTCTATACATTCTGTGAATGGTACCCCACTAGGTACCTGTAAGATGAATACAGGGAGTCTTGTCAGTCTGTTATGTATACTGCTACATGCATGTGTAGAATTGACTACACTTGTGTACGTACTCCAGTCTATAGCTAAGTCTAGTCTCTTCACCTTTACTGTAATCAATAAGTACTACCATGGAAGAAAAGCTCTACCAAAATGTGCTAAATCTGTACACCCTCATATCTTTTATATATAGCAGATGTGAATATTGTACTTATTGGTCATGGTAAAGGTGAAAAGCAAGAAGGAGTAAGCCTAAGTGTGCATTGTACACTTAGGCTGGAGTACACAAGTGTGGTGACTTGTCTATTCTATAAAGTGGTCAAGATGGCAACCCAGGAAAGCTATGCCTAGAACATGTATGGCGCACTAACAACTGTTTGCTCTCAGATTATGATGAGTGTTTAACTCACACACTTTATACTTATGGATATTTTAATAGTGTGGGCTAGATAGCTACATGTTTAGGCCATTCATATGAGAGGATTCTACTATGACCAGAACATGCTATTAACCTTGTTATCATTTCTGCATACTGATGTAGTATATAAAGCCCAGTGTTATGCTTTGTGGTCTAAAAATTAAATGCACCACCATATCTGCATTCCAATTACCAATCCATAGTACAAATCCTGTACATGTAATTTGATAATACTGTAGGATTTATTCTGGTGAGACAAAATGTGCATCACATTACCTAATGAGACTATAGCACTGTACATGAATAACATGCTGTATGGTGTTGATGGGCACTGACCTGAATAGAGTTCTACCAATATTTGGATTGGTAGCTGATAACTGCTTTACCATAATCAGAAATTTGGCTGTGCATGGTTAGCTGAATATTAGTCTATTCAGCTCCAGCAGCTGCAGTACTGCTGAAGGGCTGGTGACAAAGGCTCTGGCATGTACCACCATCATCATCATCATCGTTCGGTTCAAGCCTCTAGGGACCTGCAGGGAGGCAACAAATTAGCCTGTGGCACAGGGAGTTAGAAACCTGAACCTGAAAACTATGCTGAATGCACAGACCAGGTGGTGACTTGATCCACAGACAGCTTGCAGTCTAGGCAAGTGTCTGAGGAGCCACACAGCCCGGGATCCAGGATCTCCTCTGCGTACTTAACAATTGTGACTTCACGTTATAGGGTTTATCATTGTTCAACTATCTATGTACATGGATAATGTTGATGGTTTGTGGTAACCACAAGCTATAGACAACGACTGCATGTTTGAACCCTATTCCATTTGCCTGATCTGCAGCATATGGCATGTGCACATGCAATCTCATAGCATTAACATCACAAGCATTACTTTAATGCACAAGTAAACCTTGTAGAGTCCTACAATCAGGCATCGGTTAACTATTGGTAAAACAGAATAACAAAATATTGGATATCAGCTCAGCCTTAAAGTGCATCAGTACAATTTTAAAGCCAAAAGCATCAACCCAGAAATGGGTTAGAAACTCAACAGTATCCCATCCATCCATTGTTCATACATACACAGCTCAAACAATACAACGTGTACAGTAGTGACTACTACTAGCAATAAATTCTGACCATTTGAACAGTTGATTAGCATTTCAAAAGTAAGCTTGAGTCCTCTGCAAACTTCAAATGTTGTACATACTGTACTATACTGTATACTGTACTGTGCCCATGCACAATACATAGCTAGATAGTGGCTACAATGCAATTAATTTATTTAGAAAGAAAAAGTACTATAGTTATACATTGCTCCCTCAATTATCTGACCCTCTTGGAGCAAGGCATGTTCAGATAATCAATCAAAGCCCATTCAATTATATACCAGACCCCTGTTCAAATACTGTAATAGTTAGACAAAATACTCTAATAGAGCATTTATTTCTACTGTTTGGATAACTGAGGTTTCGAGATTCAGATAATTAGCCTAAACTGTAACAAAATAGCCCTCACTGCTTGAAGTATCTAGTTTACTACAGTGGTATATCCCCAGTACATGGAACAGTTAATTGTTTGTTATTTTAGTAGTTTTTCAGTAAACCCGCATTCACTGATGTTTTACTGAGAGTTTAAAACTTAGTAAAATAATTATGTTCCATATACTTAAGTCTACTGACACTTTACTATCAGTATATCTACAGTAAGACATCTTAACAAATTAGTAAACTAAGAACCTTCAAGCAGTGCCTGTTGCTTCATCATTTGTAACAAACAGTACATGCAAATATAACTTACCTATATACAATAGACCTAGTTCTCAATTTGCATTGTGCATAGATACACTCCAAGGTTCATGTATGTTCATACATGCATACCATTTTCTCAGTGTTTGATGCGCAGCAAGAGTTTACATTCTTGTGGTATTTATTACATATTGCTAGCATGATACAAATCTATAGTATGCCTGGAAAGTCAGTCAATTTTTGAGTGAGCACTTTAAACCAGTATGGAGATCAAGTTCAGTTCTTCGGATTTTTACAAATAAATTTAAACCATAATAGTTTGTACATATGTATATACAGCAATAGCTACAGAGTCTCTGTATTTCAATGTGTCTGCAGCCTTAACAGCAATGCATGTTCATTAGGGTTCTGTATACATTAACTATGTATATTATGCTTCACAGCACAAATATATGTACTTCTATATAAACTAATAGCATGTAACATATAGGCAGTATAGCTATGCTATAAAACAATGAAGTTACATATATGTATATATGTTTAAAGTTTTAAAGGGATAAATATATAAGTTGCATTATAAAGTACAACTGTTAACTGCTTTAGTTAATCACTGTAAGTTATACTAGTTGCTGGCGTTGCTGGCTCCTAATCCTATTTTTTGTTATAACATGAGAGGTAAAGTGTACAATAGTAATTGGCTAACCTCTGATGATACACTGCTGTCCAAGTCACTGTGTTCTTCATCCTCTGCAGTGGGTTGGCTATTCACAAACTGCATGTATAAAGGCATGCTATATAACTGTATACTGAAGCTATTATCAAAATGCTGACCGTTGTTTTAGCTGTGCTGATGCTCATGAGCCATTTGCTATTGAAATGAATTATATTCAGTTCACTACCAAACCAACAAAATATATTTACTTCTTTTCTTCCTCAGTTTTTGCTATGAAGTAATATGTACTTCCATGAGTGGCTACTACAAAGCACCTCCTCTCATCCACATCAACTGGCCAGTCAGAAAATGAGATGGTTTCATCATCACGATCTTTAACAAATGCCAGACGATTGATGAAAAAGCTGGTCTTAGGTCTTGTGCCAGGTTCTGTTGGTTCATCTGAGTATACTTGAAACATTTTCCCCATTTTGTCTAAGGATACCCACACTTTACGCCATTTTTGAAAGAGTGGTATACCTAATCTTCCACCTATCAGGCATATAGTTGTATAAAACAAATAGAAACTCAATGCATAACAAAATTCTACATACCAAGTTTTTTAAGCCAGCCAGCATACAAAGGTTTCTCTGGATCCAGTGGTTGATCTGTTTGTGTACATATGGTGTCTGTCAGTGGTGGCTCATGCAGTATGAATTCCAAGATGGTTGGTTGCATATCTGGAAACTGCACATGTACATATATAATATATAGGAGTTAACAATAATATTTCTATGTTATTTAATCTATAGATTCTGTACTTGTAATATGTCTACATACCTTTTCTATACCTTGACTAATTTTTTCCACCCATGTACTATTAAAATGAGCAAGTACATCATGCAGTGTAATACAATGATTTATTTGCCCTTACTGTTTATCTTCTTCTGTTTCTGCTATAAAATAGAATGAATTCTCAAGTGCAGTGACCACAAAGCATCTGTTTGTATCAACACCATCTGGCCATGAGAATGATGCATCTTCATCACTTCTTTCCTTCACAGACAACATATAATTCATGAAAAATCTTCCACTTGTGAATGTCAGCTTGTTGGATTCAGTTAATGACAACTTGCTGGATTCTGGAGGCTTGTCTGGGTATATTTTTAACATTTCCCATGAATTGTTTAATGATACCCACACGTGATGCCATGTTCTACCAGGTTGAATACCACCAATTCCACCTATATAATTATAATTTGTTGACTTGACCACTGCAGACAACAATCACTTACAGCTTTATAGTATTTGGGCCAGCCAACATGCACTCTGTAAGCATACAAACATGTATAGGGGCGGATCCAGGGGGGTTCAAAGGGTTGCATGGAACCCCCCTTTTGAAGGAGCCTCTCTTACTCGAGATACTCTAATAGAGCAGTCAAATCGAGATACTCTAATAGAGCAGTCACCTTAGTCTTTTGAGAAGCAGTGTAGCAAGCTATGTATACAGTTATAAATAAGGAAATGTAGCTGGTGAGGGCATCTATGGTGAGGGGCAGCTATTGCAGGTGATGACCTTTGTTTTTTTTTTGGTCTTCAACTTACAGCTAGGCTGAAGTTGCAATTCCAAAATGGAACCCCCCTTTTTAAAAGTCTGGATCCGCCCCTGATGTATATATGCACACCACAGCAAGAACCT
This sequence comes from Dysidea avara, assembly GCF_963678975.1. Classification (NCBI taxonomy): domain Eukaryota; kingdom Metazoa; phylum Porifera; class Demospongiae; order Dictyoceratida; family Dysideidae; genus Dysidea; species Dysidea avara. The sequence goes on along the minus strand of NC_089282.1, from coordinate 14,418,308 downwards.
ATATATTTCCTATATGCTGTAGTGTTGGAGATTCTATATTAGTCAGATTAAGAGGTTTTAGTCCATACTGGGAAAAATAGTGACAAACTTTAAGTGTTTCAATAGACTTTTGTGGAAAAGATAACTGTAGCTATATATTTTTTCGTTTTATTTATTATTGCTTTACAACACCAAAAATGCATCAAGATTACAACAGAATTGTTGGGTACAAAAATATGGGTGGTGGTGAGGATCAGTGCCATCTGCCCAAACTAATCACCTACAATTACTGATTACTTAATTACTTAACTACTGTATGGGTGTATATGTAACAACATACAAAGACACTTATGTAGCTATATACAATGACATTAAAACATTAAATTAACAGGACAGGAGAGTTAAGAGCACTTGAAACAGGGACACAAATAATGGAGGGTACAATTATTGTTTGAGTACATCAAAGTTTGTAACAAAATGATTCCAAAGATATGTTTTTAGCTTTTTCTTGATTTGATAAATAGGGAGGGAGATGTTAATCACTGGGAGAGAGTTCCATAATCTGGGTAATCTGTGAAAGCAAGAATTATTGAGAGAGTTAGTACAAGAAAACTTGTGATAAAGTTTGGAACCTGATGATCTGGTATTATAAATGGTATGAAACTGAGGATGGTAAAGCTACTATCAAAGGACTTTAAGTAATTTGATAAAAAAACAGGATATTGGCAAGTTCATACACATACATTAAAGGCAACATTGTGCTTTACAATAACACATTTACAACAACATTTTAATAACTAACCACATTTGTTCAGCCAGCCGCCATGGAAGATTTGATCTTTCTCTCCTGGATCAGTTTCATCATCTGGTGCAAATATTCCCTTAGCAGCATTGATCTTCTTTAGCCATTCACTATATAATAATACATAAAGTACAGACATATTCAGTAGTAAAGAACAGAACACAAAGTTATGAAATGGAACTACACAGGCATATAGCTATACAACATGAGTAATATAGTAAGCCATGCACTGAAGGCTAGCCATTAGGGAATGATTGAACAGGAGGTGTAGAATGATGGAGTATTAACATACGGACGTAAAACAAAACTGAGGCATCACTTTTCTCACTCGGGCCGAAACCCTCTTGCAAATCACATACAACTTGCTTTACAATTTTAATTAGTTATAAGAAATTTTCCAACTGCTATAATTTGATAAAATCTCACAAATTTCCAAACACTATATAAAAATTCTATGCTGGTGATCTAGTTACATTCAGTAGATATGCACAGTGACAGCACTATAGTGTGGTGTAAACACCTCAAAATTATTTTTAAGAGCTTAATAGAATGACTCCTAACACTAAGATACAAACCAATCTCATAACCTAACAATTTATCTGAGTTATGACACTAGTTAAATAGCCAAATATGATGAAAGCCTTCAAAATATAATTATAATGCATGCAGGTGCTGGGTGACAGGAACAAGCAATATAGTAATTATCAATGCATGGCCTGACTATTATAATGGCTTAGTTGTAAATCTGGTTTCTGTATCCAGTTGAAAATATTTATACAGAACTTTTACAAGTGCTTTGACTTGGCCCCTCCCTTTAGCAGTGTATATTGTTTATCAAAAAGTAGCTAATCCCACTGGCATAGCTTGTGCATAATATTCATATAGCTAATGGAAGCAAGGAGTCAGCATTTCATTGTGCAAAAAGAATATTTTGTGAACATATCAGCTGTGCTGCATATACACTCAGTATAATAATTTATAGTACATGACATAATTATGTAGTCTGTATAATAATATCATGAACACTGTGCAACTTATACATCATGGATATATAGTTGTAATCAAAGAATATTTGAATGCCACCATGCAGTGTCTAGCTACGTATTTGATAGTGCAATAATAAGTGAACATATATATATACCTATATATATGGTATAATACTCACATCTTTTCTTCTTCAGTTTTTGCTATGAAGTAGTATGCACTTCCATGAGTGGCTACTACAAAGCACCTGCTCTTGTCCACATCAACTGGCCAGTCAGAAAATGGGATGGCTTCATCATCACGATCTTTAGCAAATGCCAGACGATTGATAAAAAAGCTGGTTGTAGGTCTTGTGCCAGATTCTGTTGGTTCATCTGAGTATACTCGAAATATTTCCCCCATTTTGTCTAATGATACCCACACATCACGCCATGACTGAAAGAGTGGAATACCATAAAATCCACCTAACCAAAATTTATACACAACTTCAGTACATAATAAGAGATGCTACATTGATTCAGCTAGCTATAGTTAGTATGCATGCATTGCACAAGGTTGTAATTTCTGTAAGGATCACCTATTTTGTAGACATTGTACTTAAGGTTCACTGAAATAGAAAATTCACTTGCCATTTTATTGAATATATAGGTAGTTTATATAATGCAATGCACAAAAACACCCTTTTAATTAATAATTTAATTTTTTCTGCATTCTTCACGTTTTACTTACACGTTTCTGACTCCCTGTATTCACAGGCTTTAAACCTTTGGCCCTTAGTGGGCTATATAGCATTCACAGAACAGAATAATCGTTCATTATACACTTATTCAATTATTCATCGATCAGTTCAACAATTCAATATGCACTAACAGCTGCCTGTATGATTGACTGACCATAATTTTCAAGCCAGCCAGTATGAAGTGGCTGCTCCTGTGATTGTATTAATGCAGTATCTTCTGCTGGTTGTTCAGTCATCCTATGCCAAAGATCCTGAGTTCATCAAGTCCTTTTTGAATTGGTATCTAATATTAGCTGGCTATGTAGATAGCTACGTATATCAAACAGAAAGTATGCGTTAAATAGATATGTATGTCAAATTCTATGCCAAACCAACCATGCAAGCTGTGAAAAAGGGTGTGCATGGCTCTGCTCATGATGAAAAGTTGTGAAATCAAAGGTGCATGGTGGCCAATCAATGGCTGTGATGATGTATATCAATCAATTTTAAATGCTGTCATGATTGGCACTAGCTAATATCATTGCAGCCATTTCTTGTAATTTTTATAGCTTTTCGCCTGGATTTTTCGGGGGTCACACCCTTTTTCACAGCCGGCTTTGCTGTTTTTTTTTTCTTTCTTTGAGGGAAAGACTGCATCATTAGAAAAGCTACTTTTCCAGCAGTGCCTTAATTTTGGCTTAGATATCACTTCTTTCTGTATTTAGAACTTAGAAGCTCCAAAGATAGTTTACAAAGTGCGCCCACTGCACTTATAATTAGCACTTATAATTAGTCATCAATCAACACAATTGAATCACCGAGTCCGGTTTGAACGATGCCATAGGACTTTACGGGCTCATTTTTCACAGCATATAGCGTAGTTCGATACTCTCCCTCCCCATTATAGTACTCTTGGTAGCATTGATTACTGAGAGCTAAAAACAATGCATGACTCGTTTTGTGCATCCAAGCCTGGCGCAAACATGTATCACAGTCTCGCACAGTTTAGCTTAATAAGTATTATAGCTAGGCTAGCTACCTAACTTAGTATGGTCACTTACAAAACTCAGAAGAGTGCCAGTGATGCAGGGTTGTTTCTATGACGTGTAGCTATACGGCTAGTACAAAGTTGTATACGCAGATAGCTAATAGACACTACTTATATACTATTGCAGTGCGTGTTTGGCCTTGTGAAGTCATATAGCTACTGTGACGTATACATACCGAGACACTGCATGAATAACTGGAGTGTACATTTTCTTACTGTCGCCTATATATACGAGGTAAACTGTGACTAGCTGCGTATTATATAGTTATAGCTACGTTCAATCAATCAGTTACACAGTAGCTATAACTCACTGTAAAAAACAGGTATTGAAAATTTGAATTTATGACAAGATTATGCATGCATGATGTTACTACAAAATTTAGTGACCGTACAGTGACGGGACCTGTCATGCGACAATTGGTCCCCCCAAAATCAGTCCCCCCGGACTAGTTAAAGCCGCGCTATATGGTCCCCCCGGACCACTTGAGACACTTCAACTTGTCCCCCCCGGACAACCTAGAGCGCCACGGTTGGTCCCCCTCTGCTACAAGTGGTCCCCCACGCTGAATATGATCCAGGCGCGGCAAGCAACACGGCCGGATCAGTTTCTTCGTACAGCTTGTTTTTAAACTATAAAGCTACAGTGCCAGTGATCGGGTATGAGGCTACAGGCTGTGCCTTGTATGCTCGGCTAGGCCTGTGCTTCGTGGATTCTCAGCCATGATGCCGGTGATCAGTCTATGTTGTCAATTCACTACTAATGTATTCACTGACATGCGTCATGCCAGGCTATATAGCTAGCCATAAAAGCGATGCAGCTAGCATAATTAATGTATGCCATGAAATAGCTAACCAGTTAGCAAAGTTTGCCAATATACATCAACAATTGTTACAGTCATTAGCTAATGTGTAAAGTCTTTACGTTGTTTGACACAATCAATACAGTTAAATTCATAAGAGGGTGCTGAAGGGTCATCCACAGTTACTCCTGAGCAGATTACATGCACTCACGCATTACAGTTACCACACTGGATCTACATACACAATAAATATACATAAAGTTCTCACATGAATAATATATGTGTATAGCATACCCAGCGATCAGTATAATCTTCATGCTGAAAACTTTCTTCAGATCGTCCACACATGATGCAGCGCTCAGTCATGTCAACTGAATTTGAAACACACGTATATATGCACACTTTAACGCAGAGCAAATTACTTGAATTGGTGAGGAGTGCTGTGCCTATATCTATTCTGGCTTTCTTCATATTCATTTGCAAAATGGCGTCTTCGTCGATACGGTTAAAATTTAACAATTGTTCAGCAATCTGTGTATAATACACAAACTTTATAGCCTTAGCTACAAAAGCGAGATGTTATACCTTTAAACTCAAAACACCACAGTTGAAGCTGTCTCCTGGCTTTTGCACACCTTTCTTGAGCTGAATGAGCTCAAAATTGTCCAATGAGATGTTGTCTTGACCAACGCAGTTATATCTCATAGCAAAGAACCTTCTATGGAGCATATAAAACTAGGTGTAAAAGTGCATTGCATCAATTTAGTTCACAATGATGCACTGTATAATTGTGTTAACAGTCAATGTTACAGTATTGAACATACTTCAAACCTGTGTATGCTCCACGTATGGCTCGCAATGGTCCAAGAGGATCGATGTAGTAAAACTTTTTTTCTTCCATGTTGATTGCCTACAGAGCAGCACAACAAGTGTATTGGTATCACCCTATGCAAATTGCTTACAATCAATATCCAGTGTTTTTCTCCACGATTGTACATTCCAACAATAAACACTTTGGTGCTTAGCGTCTCCTATAGTATGAATAAACTAACTCCTCCACGTAGCATTTGTGATCTTACCTTGCTTAAAAGGTGCGATGATTTCCCAGATTTTGAGCGATTAACCCAGGCAGTGATGGTTTGTGACAAGACAGCAAAACTGTCATTTCTCAATTCAACTAGCATGCGTAAATATCCATTCACTATCTATAACATTAATTTTAGTGCATCAAATTTAGAGGTATATAATACAATGCACTGACCTCATCATTTAACCAGTTATTTCCTTTCAAGTTGTGAAAGCTACCTTGATGTATAGCCAAATGTCCAAACCTAGCTTTAATTACATAGCACGGCTTTCTTTTCCAGATAGCTTTTAGCTGATCCTGTATGTATATATATGAGTCATATGTACCACAGCACAAAAACATACATAGGCTGTAAGTGGTATGATGCTTCCATTGTTGGCTCCGGCTGTATTAATCATTCCTGTTACTGCTGTAGACATTGTAGCTGTTACGTTAGGTGTGGCTGTTATCTTGGATTCCACTGTCTCTGTTGTTGTCGCAATCATAGGTGATACCACTGATGGTTCCGCTATTGTAGGAGGCTTTGTTACGGTGTTTTTCTGAAACTCCTCACATCTCTGTGTAATGGTAAGCACACAATAATTACAATAGCTGTCAAGGAATTATCACAACAAAATACAACCTTTATAAGCTTGCGACGTCGTCTCAATGGCTTAACTGAATTCGTATCAGGACTATCAGAGAAATTCAGCTTTCTCTTGGTAACAATGTGCTTTGGTGGTGAGAATATCATATCAACAACCCTCTTTCCTATTGGAACTGTTGTGATGTTTTTCCAGCTATCACAATTTACCTTTATCAGATGTAGGCTTTATTTTAAATTCATTGTGTTCCAGTTTTTGGCTGTAAATAGGTGATAGCGCAGGTGCACTAAAACTGCCAAACTCTGGGAAGTAGCCTCCTGCTTGTTTGGGGGAACTGTAAACCAATGGGCAATTCTGAAAATAGACATTAGTAAGATATGTGAAGAACGAATTGGAGGAACCTCTAACCACATTAATAGCAACTGATACATTGTGCCCTTGCTCCTTATTCATTCATACTAGATCTTTACAGTGAGTGATATCTTCCTCATCCCATCGTGATATCAAACTGGGATAGCTGGGTTCCTATTACATGTACTCATATAGAATTCCACGTGGGTGTATATAGTATGCTACAGTAGCTATGTAACCAGCAAATCAGTGAGCTTATTAAAACTACTCAAAGTATGTATGCTGGCTGTACTACAACCATAGTTACCATGCTTGGCAATAAGCCTATACATTACTTACTTTGTCACTCATGATGCTGCTAGGATCATAAGAAATGGACGTTCTAGAAGAAGAGTCACTCTGATCATGAGATGTACGAGCATGTAGGAGCACTGATATGTTGCCATCATCCATTTGGTCCAAAATTTTGGTCTTAGTATCTTCATCACACTGAGATGTCAAGATGGGATCCTATAACATGTACATGATATAAATATTACAGTATAGTATCAAATAATCTTACTTTATCACTTTTGGTGGCACTAGGTTCATGTGAGATAATGGACACTGTTGGGTTGTGAGATTTTGAAGTATGTGAACAAGTATTGTGAGTAACAACTGATGTGTTGTCCTCCTCTATTTGGTCAGTCTTGATATTGTCATCATACTGGGATATCGAGTTGCATGGTTCCTATGTATTGCAAGATAATATTACATCAATTAACATGCAGTTATAAGTTCTTACTTTGTCGCTCACACTGGCACTAGGATCATGTGAAATGGATCCTTTTCCACTTCTGACAGATGTGTTGCCACTATTATCACTTTCGTCATGAGATGTTGAGATACAACCAGTTGCCTATACAATTATAACTTACATAAACACACACCTGTGTGCCGCACATACATGCATGTACCTTCTTGGGTGGATAGAACAATTTCAAATGTGTACCATGGACTTTTAAAGTCTGTTTAATGTCATTGGTATTTAGGATCTGAAAAATTCCTTTACCAACAGACTTCACAACTTTATAAGGGCCCTGCCACTTATAATCCATTTTTCCACCAGCCCGCTTTTTCCTCTTCATATATTTTCTACGAACCAATGCTCCAACTTTGAATGTAGCTGGGTTATGGTGCTTCCTGTCATACACTTGTTTTTGACGCTTTTGAGCGGTGAGTATGTTCTCCTTCACAATTTGTGCTACTTTTGTTTGATGAATGAAATGTTGTTCTATAACTTCATCATTATGATCCAAGTGCTGTACGATATCTTCTTTTTTGGGAGATTGAATTTCAACAGGTAACAGAGCTTGTCGTCCAAACATCACAGCAAAAGGGCAATATTTTGATGATTCGTGTTTAGAAGTATTGTAAGCAAAAACACAGGTGTCTAAATAATCTTCCCAGAGTTCCTTTTTCTCATTAACAAACTTTACCAGCATATTCTGGATGGTCTGGTTAAAACGCTCAACCAAGCCGTTTGCCTACAACAGACACATAATACAGTTGTATCTACTTAAAGTGCATAAGGTAAATATGCATATTATAGCACTATGCATTTCTTTACCATGCAACTATTAATGTTGATTAGTTACAACATAGCATATAATATAGGATAGTAGAGTAGTAGTTACCTGAGGATGGTAAGGGGTAGTCAAACGGTGGTCAATTTTCATCATCTTCATCAATTTCTTGTCAAGGCGATTGTTAAATTCACTTCCTTGATCAGAAGTAATTACTCTTGGTAATCCAAACTGCATGAATAACTGTAAAGTATGTAATATGCAAGTAAATAACATGGTACACTTTGAATTGCATGGTTCTGGTGGCTGCTTGGGTTATAATGACTACTTCATTCTGTTAGTATTTAATTACATTTTTGCAGCACACTATAATACATTGCTTTGTCTTGGGTGTGTGTGTGTGTGTGTGTGCGTGTGTGTGTTCATGTATATGAGTGAACTTTTCCGAATGTATTAGTAGATTTTATTTTGCATTGTTTTATTGTTACTGCATGAAAACAGAATTAGATGCAACATACAAAAGTATTCTTTAAGTCAATTTGGACACCTGTGGATGTTATTAACTGCATGCACAGTTTCACATTAATGACAGACATTCAAAGTACATGTATTACTTCTGCACGGTTATTCTGTATTCCGTAATCTCCCAAATATTGTGCAGTTGTTTTACATACTCCTACATACAATAAGCAATCAAGTTGAAATTTTCAGCACCTAGCTGCTTCTCTACCATCTTTATCTAGCTACTTTTCTACCATCCAGTAACCAAGTCAAAATATTTTGGTGATCATAGCATAGGATTGTGATAGGCTTAATTATAAAGGATCCTTTATGATGAAGCTATGACAAAATTAATAAGTTTCAGCAGCCGCGTGAAAGGATAGGAATACTAAAGCTAATCTATTGACATCCAAGTAAGCAAGATTCACATCTTGCTAAGATAAGTGATTTAGCCAAAGGTTTTCATACAGCTATACAAAATGTTTCAATTAGATGTAGAAAATGAATACTGGAATTGGTATGCTGGGAGAATACAGGTTAAACGGCCCACATAACTGGCTATACAACTCTTTTCCGACCCATATTATATAGCTGCTTTAACAAACATATACTGTAGTTCTGTATTAGTCTATACGTCCAAGTGTTTGCAAACTTTAAGTAAATATGTGCATTATACACACAACATATATATATATATACCTTAAACAAAGCACTAAACACGGTTGAGGATTCCTTATTGCTGCAAGCAAATGCCTGCACAAACTTGCTAAAGTAGTCTGCTACTGTCAGAATATAGCAATTTCCTTGAGTGGACTTGTGCTTTAGTGGTCCGACAAAGTCTATTCCAATGTGGTACCAAGTTGCTACAACTGGAATAGGGTTAAGTTCTGGTACCCCTGTGTCCATTTTCTTTGTCATCCGTTGGCACACATCACATTCCTTCACCTTAGATGTATAGAAAAATGTGATGATGCAAGTTTATTACTGATGAAATATTTTGCATCTTGTGCAAAGGCATTATGTATACGTGCATGGTAAACCATTGTTCTTTACAACCTGAAAGCATATAAAATTAATAGAGTTTTGCAGTACAGTTCTATAGCAACTCCAACATGTTGATTGATATAATTGGGTCATTTTTCATTTATGTAGCTATTTAGAAAACAGAATACTGCAGTTGCAAGTGGTATAGAAGCATGCAAGCAGGATAAATTTTCAACATAATCATAATTATTATATATGTCTACAACATTATCATAAAGTAAAACTGACAAGACCAAAAAGATGTAACAGGGCATCATACTGTAATAAGCAACCAAATTACATAGCTGTTTGGTATACGTATTGTGAAAGCTGAGTATTAGTCTGCTATTCTAAATTGCAAGGCATCAACTGCATGATATACTTCCGCATATATGTATACCCCCAAGGTATAGCTGTATAGGTATGTACTTACAAATGCTTTTACATCCTTTCCTACTCCTTGCCACATGTAGCGTTCTGTAATCCTTGCCTGTGTCTTCTTTGTCCCCATGTGACCTGATGTAGGGTGTACATGACAACCTCGCAATATCCGCTCTTTCTCTTTCGGGTCTAGTATGTATCTGACCTATACAAACCATACACTTGTATTACCAGTCACATACACTGCATTATAGTATGCTGAGTCAGCAGCTATATATGGCCCTACAGCTCTATACAACTTAGAATTAGAGAGTCAATAGGGTCTTGAACTAAAAGAGAAATTATCACACCAAGCAATTTGTCCATGTAGACAACAGCAGGCCATGCAAACTAGGTGGCTACCAAGTACCGGAACCATAACATCCTGAACGAAAAGAACTTCTTATTTCAGTGGAAACTGAATCAGTTCTGTTTCATTTACCAGAGGTTGCACTATATGTATGTTTTGCATTGATTTTGCAAAAGTTCAGAAATACTCTATAGCAGCCAGCCACTCCAACAGAACAGTGACAATTTTGTTTATTCAGCTGTGCATAGCAATTCACTAAAATGGTCCAAAACTTTATTTCAGTTGACCCACCCTGTTTAAGTGAAAAGTTTGGAAGCCATATAGTCACTGCTGCAAAAGTTTATTCTTGACTCATAGGTTTGCTTTCTGTACTCAGGGTTACTGTGATTAAACAAATAATAAATATGGCAGGAAGACAGAAACATAACTATATGTTTCAGTTTTCATAGTTGGCAGCTGCATTCGCAGTTTCTAAGTGTGACTGCTTTATTAGAGCAACTGACTGTTCTATTAGAGTAAGTGGCTGAGCCACTTTCTTTCTACAATTATAGAAAGTAAGCCCGACTCGGGGAGTCTATGCCACGGCCTCCTAATGCTGGCTTCTCCACCTCCATCCTATGCATACATGATGCATTATAATAGTAAATCTTTACCTTGGTCTTGTCCTGTTTGGTGTACAGAAGCGCTCCATCTTCTAAAGTGTACCTCATTGCCTTTCTTCTAATACACCTCTTCTCGTTCTTTGTACACTCTTGTCTGTACCTCTGCTCTTGAAGATACAGTAAAACATCCTCGTGCAGTTGTCTCTCAATCTCTCCACGACTATCTTCCGACTCCGGACATTGGCTGCTGCTACTGTGACCAGCAGGGTTAGCGGAGCCATCCGCCATCATCCTTAAACTGAACTGTTACAAATACTGCTCTAAGCGTCCTTAAAGTGCGAGTTAAAGTGACGAGCCCTCAGCCGAATCAGTACAGCTATAAACTTGAATCAAGTAAAGTCACGCCAACAGTCGAGGCCAACAGTCGCTGTTCAGCAACTGACACGTGTTTAGACTGTAGATCAACCGTATCAATATAAAATATGGCTGAGTCGACAGCTGCCAGTCACCTTTGAACTCCTTTCGACACGATCATCAAAGGCAGCGGTGTGCCGGAAAGCTACTGATAACATCCACATAACTGAGTTTTCCGGTAACGAACAAGTAACCCATATCTAACCGGCCTCTATACAGCTGTTTCATTGGGGGGACCAATTGAAGCAGGGCGGACCACTTGACGCAACTTCACATGGTCCGGCCGGACAGCCTGAAGTGCGCTAGTTGGTCCGGCCGAACCACTTGGGGCGGGGGACCATCTGTAGCGTGACAGACCACGTGTATTACCCCATATCAGGTGTCTAAACAAAGCGAGATTTTGCAGGAAGCTTACTGCCAAGTTCAAAACAGAATGGGATTACAACAAGATAGACAGAAGGAGCACAGTAAAAACAAACTAGTGAACGTCACTACTAAATATAGTGAACGTCACTACTAATGTCTGCCACAATACTCACTATTTTTGTGTAGTGACGTTCACTACTAATTTTGTAGTGAACGTCACTACATTGACCACCAAGTAGTGACGTTCACTACAAAAAGTAGTGACGTTTGCTACGGATGTACGATAATCTTCTATACCGGTCGTAACAGCTACCAGGTTCTGCAGGTCGGAACGCCCGATGAAAGCCACTTCACTCTTGTAACCTTGCAACACGAGGCGGGGAGAACTCTATCTAACGCACACACAATAGCTCACGTGTACAAGCACACAAGGGGAAATACCTAAGTTTATGACCTAACCTAATACAATAAATAAATGAATGTACACTAGCTACGAATAGAGTTATTCAGTCATCAATCTCGACATCCTCCGGGGGGCGGCGTAGAGTTTCAGTCCATTCACTCAACTGTTTCCTTGCTCTTACAGCAGCGGCTCTAGGGTGTCTGGGTGAAACTTGATCAGTATTCTGTTGGACAGTTGACTCAGTTTCCTGTTGAACTGGCTCAACATCTGTCGAGGGATCTTCCACTTCCAGGGGGTATAGACGGGCAATGGGACGGTTGGTACGTCCACTTGCTGTGCGTACCGTCACTGATCGGATATACCCATCATTCCCCTTCACAAGTTCCTCAATTACTCCAAGTTTCCAACGGCTTCTGGGTATGTCATCATGAATTTGTACCACATCACCTGTCTTCACTGTCTGTTCCATAGAGCCCGCTGTACGGTGTCTTTCTCGTAGGGAGGTCAAGTACTCCTTTTTCCAACGAGATACAAAGTGTTGTAACAGCAGCCCCTGCCGGTCCACCTTACTTCGCAGTTGTTCAGCTGAAGGATAATCTGGGTCTGCAATCTCTTCTTCCTGTACATCAGGGTGTGGTAGGGCAATGATTCGGCGACCATACAGTAAGTGAGATGGTGTTAATGGCACCAGGTCTCCTGTGGAGGATGGAAGGTAGGTCAGTGGTCGATCATTAAGTACTGCCTCTACTTCCACAATAGTAGTCTGTAAGGTGTTCAGAGTGATGAAGGCTCGGCCCAAAGTCTTCTTCAAAGACATCTTCACCATCCCGACTAACCTTTCCCAAAAGCCCCCATACCAAGGGGCTCTCTTGGGAATGAACTTCCATGTTGTGCCCCTGCATGTGAGAGCAGACTGCAGTGTTCGTGACTGGAAAAGCTCATTTAATTCCTTTGCTGCTGATGCGTAGGTCGAAGCATTGTCAGATATAATTAACCGAGGTAATGACCTGCGTGCTGTAAATCTACGGAAGGCTTGTAGGAAGGTTTCCTCAGTAAGATTAGTCACCACTTCAAGGTGCACTGCCCTGGTACTGGCGCAGGTGAACAGGCAGACATATACCTTGTACTCACCAGTTGCTCCTTCACTCTTCACATACATGGCTCCTGTGAAGTCAACTCCAGTTACACTGAAGGGAGGCCCATCTTGGACTCTGGCCAGCGGCAGTGGTGGGGGATCAGGGGTAGGGAATGGTTTACCAGTGACTCTGCGACAGATCACACACTTCCTTAGTAACTTGGCTACCACTCTTCGTGCTGCTGGAATCCAGAAGCATTGTCTTAGGGCTGTGACAGTAGCATGAGTGCCTCCATGTAATTGAGTGGCATGAGTGGCGTACACAATCAATGTGGTCAGTCTGTGATTCTCAGGGAGGAGGTAAGGAAACTTGGTGTTGTGGTCAACAGGAGCATTATGTATCCTCCCGCCACAGCGGAGAAAATTGGAGGAGTCTAAAAACAATCGAAGCTGTCTGACTAGTGGCAAACGTCTAGTAGATGTCTGGCTTCTGTGTAAGGAGTTGATTTCCTTCAAGTATGTTGAGTGTTGGCAGCTTTGTATCCACATGTTCTGAGCTTTGCTTAGTTCACCAGCTGTAATTGGTCCTGTAGGCTTGGACCCATGTGATTTAATACACTCAATGAATCGTAGCACATATGCAGTGACATATAACAGTTTAGACAGTGTACTGTACCTTTCTATGTCAATGATGGTTGCTACAGAGGATAATTGATTGTCTTCACTTGTTTCCTCAACTGGGTTGGGGGATAGCACTTCAGTCTCTGCAACAGTGAGTTGAACATGCTGTATGTCAGTCGTACTCCATTGTGGCCGTAACTCTTCACGGACAATCCACTCTGGACCATGTGTCCACATACTGGAAGCTCGTAGTGCTGAAAGTGAAATGCCTCTGGTTAACAAGTCTGCAGGATTGTCTGCAGATGGACAGTAACCCCACCATTGAGCAGGGCAGGCCTCGGTAATTGATGACACACGGTTTGAAACAAACTGTTTCAGTCTCTTGTCACTGTTGAGCCAATGGAGTACGATTTGGCTATCACACCACATGTGAACTACGTCAATCTTGTAATTGATTGAGGAACTGATCCAAGTGTACATCTGTGCAGCAACGGTGGCACCCATCAATTCCAGTCTGGGGAGTGTATGCTGCTTCAGTGGAGCTACTCTAGTTTTGGAAATGACAAATGATGATTCACAGTGTTGATGGAAGTATGCCACTGCGCCATAAGCCTTAGTGCTTGCGTCACAAAATATGTGTAATTCAATTGGTGCAGCTGTACTCAATCCATTCTTTAAATAACATCGAGGAATAGAGATAATGTGCAATTGTTCAAGATCTTGAAGTAGTGTCTGCCATTGTTGTTGATGCTCTGGTGGGAGTGGGTCATCCCATGATAACTTCTTCTGCCATAGCTGTTGTAGTAGTAACTTAGTACTAATTGTAACTGGGGAGGTAAAACCCAGTGGATCAAAGATCTTTGATGATTGTTGCAACACCTCACGTTTCGTAACTGGAGAATCACATGATGGAAAGGCCTTCTGAGTAAGTGACAAACTATCATTACTTGTGTTCCACACTAGTCCAAGAGTGTTGACTTGTTCACTATTGTCTGCGACATGATCCCTCTCTGCTGCTGCACAAACTTGCTTGCTGTTAGATGCCCAGCTCCGTAAATTGAAATTGGCTTCAGAAAGTGTTGTTCGGGCTTCAGTGTAGTATAGAATGGCTTCTTCTTCAGTTGAGCACCCTGACAAAATGTTGTCCACATACAAATTGTGAAGAAGATCCTTTGCTGTGGTTGAACTGCATTGTGTTAGATGGCAGTGAAGAGCAGCATACAACATAAACGGAGAGCTGGCTGACCCAAACAAAACAACTTTGAAGCGGTAGGTCTGAAGTGGGCTCTCAGGATCATCAGGGTTGCATGGCCACAGGAAACGGGTGAAATCACGGTCCTTGGGGTGTAACTGCACATGCAGAAACGCCTTCTCAATGTCAGCACTGACACCAAACTTGCGGGAACGGAAACGGAGGAGGATAGCTGGTAGCTCTTGTAAAAATGGAGGCCCTGTTTCTAGACAATCATTGAGACTGGCCAAGTGCTTAGCTTCACAGCTGCTGCAGTCATAGACTATCCTCAAGGGGGTTGTGGTCGAGTCCTTGTGTACCCCATGGTGTGGTATGTAGTGGCACGGCTTCGATAAATCAGAGTCTGGCACCTTCTCAATGAAATCACGTCTCAATTGTTCTTCAATTATTCCGTTGTAAACTTTGAGCAGCTCAGGTGTTTTACTCAGTTTACGGGTGAGTGACTGCACTCGTCGTTCACAAGTAGACTTGTTGGTAGGCAATACGGGGTGGTTAGATTTCCACGGAAAGTTCACAAGATAGGTACCATCACTCTGACGAGTTACTGAGTCACGTAGGTACTCCTGTAAGAATGTGGACAAGTGGCTAATTTGCTCAGAATCAGTTTCCCACACGTTGCCACTGTTGGTAAAATCAGTTGAGTCATACAGTGATACAGAACTGAGGTGGAACATGCCAGATGTTAGAGCAGGGGTGTAGTTGTACAGTGGTCCTGAAAGTAAGAATCCAAGCTTGCTTTCCACAGCAGTGGGACCTGGTCCTCTAATTACAGCTTCTTTCACAATTGACCAGTAGGCGTCAGCTCCAATAAGCATGGATATGTTAATGTCACCACTATCTGACACTGCATGATTGAGCTGTAACCCTTTCAAATATGACAATTGCTTAACATAGGAAAATGGAAGGTTACGGAGTGGCTGAGCAATTCTTGGAGTGACAAGGACTGATATTGGAATCTCTGTGCCCTCAGTAGTCTGTAATTGGATTGTGGCAATTGGAAGGGTTTGGTTGGAGGCTTCTGATGTTCCAAATGCAGCAATAGCAATACGTTCTGTTCTTTGAGTGTTAAGATGTAGAGAATTTGCAAGAGTTTGTGTGATAAATGAGCGTTGTGCTCCCTCATCCAGAAGAATGTTTGCTTGTGCAGAATAGTTGTTAGCTCTAACTGTGGCAACGGCTGTCTTCAGGAAGCACACCTTAGCTAGCTGGGGTTGTGACATTGCAGAGTTGATCAGATTCTGTGAAGCTTGCGTAGGAGGGACAGATGGCTGTTCGGAAGCTGGTTTCTGTGTGTTACTGGGAGTCTGGGGATTGTGTGTTCCTCGGCACAAACTGGTATGATGCCGTTCCTTACAATGTTTGCAGCGACCCTTAGACTGGCACTGACTGACTCTGTGGTGTCCAAGACAATTAAAACACAACTTATCCCTTTTGACAATGTCAATACGTTTGGATTGGTCTGAGACGGAGTCACACTGTGTGGCTGGATGTGATCCCTTACAAAACACACACTTCGGCAGCTTCCTGGGTTCATGTCTACTTAAGGCTCCTGTGTGAAATGATGCGGTAGAGTGATGATCTTCAAACTGAGATGGAGGAACAAAGGCACCAGCTTCAAGGACTCGTATTTCCTTTGTGATTGCCTCTCTAAGTTTGTCAAGTGTCCACTCAAGACTGCTGTGTTCTCTGGCCAAGTTCTTTCTAATGTCCACTGGAAGTTTCCCTAGTATCATGGGAACTAGTAGGGCTCCGTACGATGTTGTTGCTTGCCCTAATGCTGACAGTCCCCTCACGTGGCTCTCAATTGCATCATGAAAACCCCTTAAACTTGTGATGTTGTTCTTAGCTAGTGGCAAGTTCATCAAAGCATGCATGTGGGCATTGACAATCCTTTGTTGATCACCAAATCTACCCTTTAAAAGGTCTACTGACTGTTGGTAATTGACACTAGTTAAAGGAAACCCAGCAATGGTTCTTGCAGCTTCACCCTCAAGGTGTGCCCTTAGATAATTAAGCTTCTGAACATTTGTTAACACATTATTGGAGTGCACAGCAGAGTCAAAGGAGTCCCAGAATGTTTGCCACTTCAATGGGTCACCTCCAAATGTTGGTAATGTTAGCTTAGGGAGGCGGCTAACATTCTGGGGGACACCAGCAAATGTATTAACATACCCCTGAGCCTGATTAGGTTGTGATCCTTCATTGGTTTCTCTTGGTTGTTGTTGAGTGGTATTAGTTACCAGCGTGGCCTCACTAGACTGTTGATCACTAGCCGGATGGCTACCTGGTTGATCACTGACTGAATCACTTCCTTGTTGATCACTAACTGAATCACTTCCTTGTTGATCACTAACTGAATCACTTGCTGGTGTTGGTGGTGGGCTTTGGACACTCAGTGGTTGAAAAGGTGGAGCTTGAACATTGAGTGGTTTCGGTCTTGACTGCACTGCCTTAATGAAGGAAATCTTCTCTGCCAATGTGAAAATTATCTCCTCTGAGTCCAGTATTTCTGTCTCTAATTCTGTTGCATCACTGATGGTGGCTAGGATTTTAGCATCCAACTCTGTTAGTGTGGCTTTCTTAGCCTCAATTTGTTCTAATGATGTTTGAAGGGTGGCAGCATCTCTCTCGTTGGGAGCCTCATCACTCTCCAGGATGGAAGCAATCTTTCCAAATACACGTGTCAGGTGAGCGCGGTGAGCCCTTCTTGATGCTCGGAGGTGTGAAACTTCCATCGAACAAATTCCGATCGCCAACTGAAATAACAAGCAAGAACAACAGTGTCACTAACGAAATCGCTTGCCTTACTGGGTACCGTTATCCTTTATGCCACGGTACCACGACTTTTCAATGGCGGGTTAGAAGTGTAAGGCTCGCGATTCAACTGCGTCACAGCACCAATGCTACGGATGTACGATAATCTTCTATACCGGTCGTAACAGCTACCAGGTTCTGCAGGTCGGAACGCCCGATGAAAGCCACTTCACTCTTGTAACCTTGCAACACGAGGCGGGGAGAACTCTATCTAACGCACACACAATAGCTCACGTGTACAAGCACACAAGGGGAAATACCTAAGTTTATGACCTAACCTAATACAATAAATAAATGAATGTACACTAGCTACGAATAGAGTTATTCAGTCATCAATCTCGACAACGTTCACTACAAAAAGTAGTGAACGTCACTACTTAAAAGTAGTGAGTATTGTGGCAGAGCAATTCACTACTAAATTTTTACAGTGAGGTGTATGATAGAAGGAGACATGGAGAACCCTTTCAAGAGGGTGCCAGTGTGATGCTGTACAGCCCTGTTGTTCCTCGTGGTCGTACGCCGGCGTAGTAAGAAACTTCACTGTCCCTAGAGTGGACCGTTCAAAGTTTTGAAAAAATTGTCTGAGGTGACTTACAGAATTCTCCGTTGTCAGGGTAGTAGGCAAAGAATGGTAGTCCACTTTAATAGGTTGAAGTTGTGTCCTACTAATTTGCGTAGCCAATTGCAATCATCACAGGACAGTACACATTATCAAGTTGATGATGTTGCCAGTCACCCAGAAAGAAGTGGGAGTGCTGGGATACGACTTAAAGTGCTGGGGCAAGAATGTGGAGAGGAGGCTTCTATTCTAGACACAGATGAAGAGATGCCAGCTGAAGAGATGCCAGCTGAAGAGACAATAATTGAAGAGACATTGGACACTGCAGAGCAATTAGTTACTGATCAGGAATTATCTAATGAAGAAACCCTTACTACTGAGCAGGAATCGATTACCCAAGAATCCTCAACAAGGAGGTAGTCTACCCTAGTAGAGAGCACCGACCACCTCATCGATACGATAATTAAATTCCACAATAGTATGCTGATTTCAAAAGGAGGGGATGGTGTAATGATGTAATCATAGAAGATTCTGGAACTTTCGAGACTGTGATATATGACGTCATTAAATTGTAGTATAAAAGAACTGTTTTTAACATAATGCTCTCTAGTCACTGTACGTGCTGTACAATACTCGCTTGTTTGATATTGAATAAAGTTGATTTAAGATATAACCGACCTGTTACAAGTTTACAAATGTCTAGCTTCCCTCATTTCAGAGAAGAGGAGTGGTTACTATGTTGCTGTAATGTAACTAATTAGATGTTGCTTGTCATTTTCTCTACTACGCTCTGCAATTAGATGTCTATGTGGTCCCCGTTCTTCTGCTGGCAGATTCATTTGTGAGAATCCAGTTGCTGCTGTTGATTTGATCCAAGCAGAGACTGGGCTCTCTCCATATATAATTGTTAATTGTATTTAATAGCAATGGTTGTTATTATTACTAATAAAAAAGAATAAAAATATTATGTAGTTGTTGACATCAACTGTACATGTGAAGCATTACATGAGCTGTTTATCAGTAATTAAGCTGGCCTTTTAGTGCTTCTGTAATGGCTAAAATATGAGGAAATTTCTTAAGAAATGCTAATTAAATCCCATATCTCCATTACATTAAACTTACGCTATCATAACAACTCTACAGATTGTTTTTACTAGTGAGAAAACTGTGAAATTCATACAACCAAAATAAAGCTAGATCAAAAATCAGATAGTAACTCAAGAGTCCTTATTACCCCTCCTGATAACACAGCAATTTTTAACACATGCATGCAATCATGTATACAGAAAAACAGAGAGAGAGAACCATCATCTTATAAATGAGAAAACACAATAAGTAGAGTTAGCTTACAGTAAGTGCGACCTCGGTCTTGTGTGACCACAATCAGATCGTAGTAAAAGATCTGTGTGGGCACGGCAAGGTAAATACAAGAACAAAACTGACATACATACATACAGAAAACAAAAAAAAAAGTGATTAGTAGTTACAAATTTAAAGAGACCACTCACTGCAGTTCCTAGCCAAGAAAATTCGTTGTGAGCATGTAATGCAAGTGTTGGCTGCTCTATCTATAGAGTCTGTCTTATGTTAGATCACCCACGATGTGAGAAAATTGTTCAGCAGCTTCACTCGGAGCCAACACATCACTGCCAAGTGAGTGGTGTAACCAACCTAAACGATCACGAAGAATCTCATCTAAACGTATGCAGCAGGGCGTTGTAGCATATTGCTCATCGGAAGTAAAAAAAAAATACGCCATACTTCCACGTCACGTGAGATTTAGTTCATCTTTAGTCGTCATAGTTTTCTTGTAACCTCGCTAAGGCCACTCCAAATGCGACTGTAGTTTCCCGTCCTAATGTTTTCATTATTCAGTGCGGGCGGGAGGCTTATTATCATTATTCATTGTTAAAGGTGTGACTGTTCTATTAGAGTATCTCGATCTTGAGAGGATTTCAAGGCATGAAAATGACTTCTTTGCAAGCTAGCAACCACCAGAACCATTCATTTTTAAGTTTCGTTGTGCTTTTTAGCATTGCTAAATAAAAGGCTCCGTGAGAAGTTTCCAGAAAGCAGCACAGGGAGCGATTTTGGAAAAATAATGACAATAATGACATGTAATGCGGGTTCCCAGACGTGACGCGGGCGGAGGACGGGAAACTTTTTCTGGCTGTGGGCACCAGTTGCCCACAGACCCTTGCCTGCAGTAAAAAGCAGTTAAAATAAAATAAAATAAATAAAAATAACTACAATCTCATTTGGAGTGGCCTAAAATAAAAATATATTTCCGTATTTAGGCATAGCTATTTCACTTTATTTCTCTACCTTGTGTTACACTTATCGTCAGTCAACTTATCCGTATTTGTACTGGCCATCTAGGCCCGACACTATTATCTAGCTAGTTCTGGTTGGCCCTACGCGTATTTTCTCCATTCACACCTGTAATCAGGGGCGTAGCCAGGGGGGGTTCAAAGGGTTCGGACGAACCCCCTTTTCAGAGTTAAGTTTTTTAAATCGTGATACTGGTTAACTATATTCCAAATCATTTTTCAGCACTCTCTGGATTCAGGCCTAGTCCCGCAAGATTGGAAAATTGCTAATATTGTCCCAGTACACAAGAAGGGGGATAAGAGCTCTGCCCCCAATTACAGACCAGTGTCATTAACTTCTATCAGTAGCAAAATCTTTGAACATATTTTAGCGTCACAAATAATGCACCATCTACAGTCTAACAATATTCTCTCTGACTCACAACATGGTTTCAGAAGAAATAGATCTTGTGAATCACAATTAATTGCATTTGTACATGATCTGATGTTGAACCACAACAATGGTATTCAGTCCGACATTATTTATACAGACTTTGCCAAAGCCTTCGACAAGGTTCCTCATCAGCGTTTACTTTATAAGTTGAAATGGTATGGCATAGACAACAATATTTATCAGTGGATTAAATCTTTTCTAACAAATCGTCATCAACAAGTAATCATAGATGGCTCAATTTCTTCTCCAATTCCAGTTACTTCCGGAGTTCCACAAGGCACAGTCCTAGGTCCCATACTGTTTTCAATATACATAAATGATCTACCAGAAGTCATCAAACACTCCACAATAAGACTATTTACTGATGACTGCATATTATACAGACAAATTAAATGTACAGAAGATGCTATTTTACTCCAAAGCGACATTAACTCCTTTATGGAATAGGCCTCGATATGGCAAATGAAACTCAACGTAGATAAATGTCACAGCATGAGTGTAACCCTAAGTAAGCTTTATACTATCTCAAGAACCTATTACATGGATAACTCTCCCTTGTCCCAAGTTGACAGTTGCAAGTACTTAGGTGTCATCATCCAATCAGACCTAAAATGGAACATGCATGTCAACTACATAACAGCTAAAGCCAACAAAACATTGGGATTTCTCAAACGTAATATCTCATGTGCCTCAATCCATGCTAAGAAATTAGCATACACCGTATTTATTCGTTCCCAACTCGAATATGCTGCAACAGTGTGGGCACCCTGGCAGTCTACCTTAATATCCCGGTTAGAGCAGATACAACGAAGAGCAGCCCGGTTTGTGACCAATACATACACACGTGACCCTACTGTTAGCGTAACTAACCTTATGGACCAGCTGGACTGGGAATCACTTGAAAGCAGACGATTAAAATTAAGATTATCCATGATGTACAAAATTATCCACAATGAAATTGATATCCCATTTGATTTGTATACTAACTTTGCAACATATTCCAGTACAAGAAATTATCATCCTTTTAACCTCCTATCATTGCAAGCATCAAAGACCTCATATCAGTCCTCATTTTTTCAAGCAACAATTTCACTTTGGAATGATTTACCTAACCTAGCTAAAGACTCTAATTCACTTGAAGTATTTAAATCTATAATTAAATTATAATTTACTTATTGTATTGAATTATTATTATTATTTTTTTTTTGTGATTTGTCTGTACATTTTTCTTCATTTCTGAAGTTGTACAGTATAGGTAAATAATAATAATAAAAAACTAGAACTGAATTAACTTACACAAATCCACTGAAATGGGTAGCTACAGGTCTTCAGGCAGAGGAATTCAAGTACCTCTACTCGCTATTGCGAATGAATTTATAAGAATACACATGTTTACACGTGTACACGGCCCCAGACCCCCGCTGTGGAGATTCTATACTTAGGGCAGAACCCCCCTTTTGGAAATCCTGCCTACGCCCCTGGTAATCCCTACAATAGGAGTCCACAATGAAAAAATCGATAATCACGAAATTACTCCACTGCTATTCAACGTGTAGGGTATGTCAAAGTATTTTTCTATGTACCACTAAACCTTATTTATCTTTCTCCATACGATGGGAATTGCGATTGTTTTGTGCTGGAAATCGTGAAAAATTGCGCGCTCTCCGGATGAAGTATGGGTTCCTTCCCATACTTGGCATATATTTTTTTCAGGTCTATGCCTGATTAAAACCCACAGCAGAAATAAGTTGATTTAGTACAGAGCTGTTCTTTGCCGAAAATCGGCTGAAATCACGTATTTTTGGATTCGGAGCGACCCAGCAACCAACAAAAGGAAAGCCAACAAATCTTCACTATACAGCAATCTAGTTTGGTTGTCACTTTATGCACAGCGCAAGTTTCATATAGATCCGAGCTTTCCTTCCATCAAACTATGCGGCATGAAATCTCTTTTTCTCGTCTGAGACTAAAATTGGAGGCGTGGCTATAATAGCTCCAAGTTTTGGACCATCTAGCAATTTAAGTTATTTATGATCACCCAGTGGTATTGGTTTCCAGCTAGAAGTAGATCACGTGATCATCGATTTATTTCCGCGCATCATTAGCTACATAGTGGAAATATTGCAGGAAAAATTTTACTAGCATTTTTATGGTTGGTGTCAATAGCTTTTGGTGGTGTTTTTGACACCGACAGTCAGTGTCAGTACACTGTAAAAAATTAGTAGTGAATTGCTCTGCCACAATACTCACTACTTTTGAGTAGTGACGTTCACTACTTTTTGTAGTGAACGTCACTACATTTTGCAGTGAACGTCACTACTTGGTGGTCAATGTAGTGACGTTCACTACAAATTTAGTAGTGAACGTCACTACACAAAAATAGTGAGTATTGTGGCAGACATTAGTAGTGACGTTCACTACATTTAGTAGTGACGTTCACTAGTTTGTTTTTACTGTGTATCCACTGTGTATAATCTACTGTGACACCACTGACAGGTAGAGCTAGGTATAGTTTAGTAAAACTTGGGTCCTACCATAAAACGCCAGGGTTATTTGTATGCAAGATCTAATAGAATAGTCATGCAAACAGTCTCAGTCTTTCTCCAATGGCGGATACGGGGGGCTCTTGACCCCTCCAAATTTTTTTAGTATACCAAGATCGAGTAATAGCAGTCATTCTAATAAAGCAGTCATGGTATTAGAGCAGTGGGTTGCGAGCTATGTAAGGAATTTTATGTACTTTATCAGTGATAAATGCATAGTTGGTGGGGTGGGTATCTATATTGTCAGCAGGCTGAGGCCTTTTTTGGTCTCACCTTACCAAACTAAATGTAATGCCATTTCATTTTGACCCCTTTTTCATGAAAAAGGTATACATCCAGTCACATGTGCATATAACATTATTAAAATTGTTAACTATTACATACAATCAATCATACTGTTAGCTATTACATACGATCAATCATACTTGGCAGTATATGCCTATATATATATGTGTGTGTGTGTGTAATAGTAGTTGTTGTAAGGCCATCATTATTAAATTCCTTGTTTCCTGTCACTGCCTGCATCAATTTTTTGGTAGCCGCACCAAATATTGATTATAGATCACGTGAATGCACTATTTCATGATAGAAGGAGGCACAGAGTGACCAAGTTTTAAGGTAAATGCATTAGCTGTGCATATAAACATAGCAGAAGGGTGGAAGACCCTCCACAGCCTTCAAGATCAAGATACTCTAATAGAGCAGTCAGAGACTGAAATAACAAGAGTCAAGTGTATAATCAATAATCATCTCCTGCCCGCATTAGTTTCTGTTCCATTGGGTGACAGAAAACAAGCAATATAATAATGATGGCCTAACATGGGCACAAGTGATTTGCCTGAAATATACGCACGAGCACAAGGGCCCGCAGAGCCCAAGTGCAAGTGCGTATATTTCAGGAAAATCACAAATTCCCATGTTACAATTCCTCTTGGGTGAGGCTCACCTGCAAGTGTGGGAAACTGCAGAAATGCTTTGCGAGTGTGTTTTATGGGACCATGTGATGGATAATGTCATAAGAGCAATTTCAAGGCATTGCTGAGAGGCCGAGCGTACGTAAGTGTATCAATACGAGCATGCAGATAACTTCAATTGTGGTAAACGCAGGAAGTCCAAAAGCAAGCTGAACAGCTTCATAATGAATAAACTAAAGCAGTGAATATGTTTACATTGCTATAATAGCTTAGTCATTAAGTGCCATGCCCAGTCACTACGTGTGTGACATCATGCCAGGTGTCAAAACAGCAATATAAAGGCAATTCAAGTGCACTAAAGTACTTACTTTACTAGCCATGAATAAGCTAAAGTGATGAATATGTTAACACTATTTATGGCCAAATAAATTAAGCGCTACGCCTAGTGTCTGGACATCGCCACACAACTACAATACAATCAAAACAGCAATATAAACTAATCTGTGACCTTCTTCATTCAGTAAAACAATGAACTCTATCTTCTTCCCCAAGCCCATGATCTATGCTTTGGCTCACTTTACAAAAGTAAAACCCACCCACTATTGATCCTGTGAAGTGTCACTATATCAAAGCAGAGGAGACCACACAGTTTCATCAAAGAAATCGGATGATTTCTGAAAATGCTTGGAATGCATTAATGAGAATAGGAGGTAGTATATATAAGTTATATGGGAGGTATTATATACAAGTTATATCCCTCCTATAAATGGAGGTAGCAAGGGCGGATCCAGGAGCCAGCAAGGGGAGGGGTACAAACAGGCTAAGTTGTAGGTGGTTGGGGAGATCCAGATTCTCTTGCTAGTTGCTGCATTTTTGAAGCAGCAAATAATCACCTCTTAGTAGTGTCTCACTCATGATTTTTGCCACTTTGGCCTTTGAAGATGGTTGTGAAGTCTTAAAAACTGTTAAAGGGCTACAAATGTCTTAAACAACAGCAACACGATAATTAATTTTAGAGGCGCTTAGCACGCACGAAGGTGTAGGGTAACAATTTAACAGTTAGTTTGACATTACTTTGCTTCAGTTTCATGCGAAATGTATCACCACAATTTATATCACAATTATCACCTCTTTACACTGGTGCTGTGCCGTTATATCAACTGGTCTTCTTGTTCACTATTTACAGCACACCATGTGCCAGTTGACTCACTGATGTTCTCACTGACACAACAATCCAATTGCCTGCACTTCATGATCACATAGATACAACCCACAGTCAATTCACCATTGGGTAGTATATACAAGTTATATCCTAGGAGGGATATAACTTGTATATACTACCTCCATTTCTCGTTAATGCATTCCTGAGCACTGGTAGCAGTGCTATTATACCTACTTATACACCTTCTCTTCCCTTTGAAGTGAGGTGTGAAAGTGATATATATGTAATAGTTATACCACGGGCACGAGTGCTTTGCGGCCCTCGGGCACGTGTGTATATATCAGGCAAAGCACAAGTACCCATGGTATAACTAATATGCTCTACTTTAGCATGCAGACTTACCTAATTGGCAACATCTCTAGTTGTTATACCCTCCTCTTATATAAGGAACCAAGTAAGCTGTGATTGTGGGATTGAATTTTGCCAAACAAGCTGTGATTGTGGGATTCAATTTTAATTGCTAATATAGTAATTTTAAGAGATTAGTGTTAATTATGTTTCTTTAATTTACAAAAGTAAAAAACAACTACAGTTGATGTATTAAAATTGAATCCCACAATCACAGCTTATTTGGCAAGTTCAATCCGACAATCAGAGTGTACTTGATTTCCTATATAAGAGAAGAGAGTAACAGTATAATATCAAAGAAATCTAATGATTTCTGGATCTAGTGTGCACTCTTATTAGGTGTGCAATGTCTCGAGTTAACAAGATATATGCACTGGTACCAGTACGTATATCTCGTTAAGGCAGTGCATTTATCTCTATAACATTTTGAGTCAGTACAATATATGATATATATGTACTGGCTTTCCTTTGATCTGAGGTGTTAAAGTGGTACACATATATTATATATATGTAATAGTTATACCACAGGCAAGAGTGCTTTGCCTGATATATGCGCACAAGCACGAGGGCTGCAGGCCTGAGTACGAGTGCGTATATACAGGCAAAGCACGAGTGCCCGTGGTATAACTAATATGTTCTACTTTAGCATGTAGACCCACCTAATTGGCAAAATCTTTAGTTGCTATACCCTTCTCTTATATAGGGAACCAAGTAAGCTGTGATTGTGGGATTGAATTTTATCAAACAAACTGTAATGAGTGATATCCGCAATGACGTTTTTGACGTTGTGATTACAAAATTTGATGTCATAATTGACAAAATGGCCGTGTTAGTGTGGGGGATTTAAAGAATTTGGCACACATTCGAAATGAATGTTGTCTGTAGACTTTTACACATGGAACCACAAGATAATAAAGGTAAGAAGTAGTACACACACCGTGACAGCACAAAATGAGCTCCAACAAGGAAAGCAGACCGAAAATTTTAAATTCGCACACAAATAGGCTTCTTTGTATTGCCTTATATACTATAAGCCTCACCTTTGGCCTTATTCAAATATATAAACGCTATCATAGGGAAACACCATCTTTCCCAATACCTCCATGTACAAAGTCCCCACACTACGGCGACCATTTTGTTTTGTGACATCACAGACAATGCATGCTATGTCAAGAAACGTAATTGCGGTTATCGCTCATTGTGGGATTCGATTTTAATACATCAAACAGTAGTTTGATTTTATTTTTGCTATTATAGCAATTTTAAGAGACTAGTGTTAATTATGTTACTTTAATTGCTATACATTTACAAAAGTAAAAAACAAGCTACTGTTGAGGTATTAAAATTTAATCCCACAATCACAGCTTTTTTGGCAGAATTCAATCCCACAATCACAGCTTGCTTGATTCCCTATATAAGAGAAGAGGATAACAGTATAACATCAAAGAAATCTGATGATTTCTGGATATAGTATGTACTCCTATTAGGTGTGCAATGTCTCAAGTTAACAAGATATATGTACTGGTACCAGTGCGTATTTAATAGTTATAACATGGCCACAAGGGATTTGCCTGATATATATGCCCAAGCCTGAGGGCCGCAGGTCCGAGGGCGAGGGCATATATATCAGGCAAATCCCGAGTCGCCATGGTATAAGTAATATATACCACTCTGGCATGCTCACCTAATAGGTGAAGGAAGACAAACCTGCACCCACCACATTACTTTTAACATTACTTTTATATAGAGGTTTGCAAAAATCGATTGTGGGTTTAAATTGTGGGCACAAAAAAGAATTTATTGTGGGTTTCACTGGTTGTAGTGATACCATTTTAAACCAAATAACCACTTTGTAGATGAATAAAGTTACCTAAGGTGCTAAAATAAACACTTAGACATATAGGTTGTGAATGTTTGAGACATTTGTTCATGCAGTTGAAATGTACTCTGTAGAAAAACAATCCCCACATTGCAAAAATGATTATTTAGTGATGCTTAGTAACTGAACTATGCAATGCTGACTCACTCAATTCTTTTTACTTCACAACAATGCCCCTACCTAAATCAACATGTTTAACTCAAACCCACAATGCAAAACTTTAAGCAGCTCTAATTCAAACCCACAATGCAAAACTTTAAGCATCTCTATATAAATAATCAAAGGGAACTGATGCTTTGTAGCTACTTCAGCATCAAAGGCAGTTGTGGTCAAGGCTATATCATGATATCACTCTAACCATAGCAATATCTAGATATCGCCATGTGGTCAGGGCAATATGTGATATATAACCCTGTGGTTTCCTTTGATCTGAGGTGTCAAAGTGGTATACATCTCGTTAAGGCAGTCCGTCTAGCTCTGTAACATTTTGAGTCAGTGCAATATATGATATATATGCACTGGCTTTCCTTTGATCTGAGGTGTGAAAGTGGTACATATGTGACCCGGTCTGCGAAAAGGGCTCTTATAGCCTTTCCAATTATCCATGTTTGGCTAATCGTAACTCCTAATCTACTAACGCTATCACCATGTAATTATACCCACAGCTACTGCCAGGTTAGGGTTGTTGAGTGACCAAATTGTAGGCTTGTACCATATTCACCAGTCAAGTTATGGGTTACCGTATATATGCAATTGGAAAGGCTATAAGAGCCCTTTTCGCAGACCGGGTCACATATATATATATCAGGCCTGCCAACCCTCATGGATTTACCGTGAGACTCACGATTTCACTACCAAGCTCAAGGTCTCACAAGCAGTAGCTCTAAACTCATGGATTTTTAGTTAAGCCTACCAATTCTCACTGATCATCACCGTAAAACTCACCGGATTTCTTTCACTTTCAAGCTCAGGCCAGAGTTAAAGCTCTCAGAATGCCCTTTCCTAGCCTTTTCCAGTTCTCAGGGGATTTACCCTGGTACGTAATTGTGGTACAACTAATAATAGAGGCAAGATCACGTGATTATAAAGGTGGGCATTGTGGCAAGGATTCGCCTTCAGCCTTCTATTCAATACCAATACATTGGAGAGTATATTTGGAGCAAGATCTGGAGTTGATTTTAAGCGGTCAGAACTCTGATCAGAATACCAACCCTGAAGCGCTTGGTTTGCACATCACACAAGAGGCTCTCCATACAAAAGCACCTGCTTTCCTGGGTTTGTAGCCTATACAAATGGTATGTGTTTGGAGTATTGTATTTGCTTTCAACCTCTAGGATGAAATTTACACATCTCTAAGTCATCATGTGATATTATAAGCACCTAGTGGCTTATATCAAGAATACTCCATAGCCCAGTTACGTGTTGCAACTTCACAGCAATAAAAGAGTAACTGTTTCAACACAGTGGCCACAGTGGCTTCAGAGTAAATATATTTAGCTAGCTGGTAAAATAAGACTCGTGCACACGTTTATTGCAGGTCTAGCTATTCCATGCATAGATTAACTAGTGATGCACAACATGTTTTAAATACTGTATAGTATTGATGCCCAGTGTTGGGAGTAACGCGTTACATAAGTAACGCATTACGTAATATTATTACTTTTATGGCAACTAAGTAATATAACGGAATACGCTATAAAAACGGGTAATATAACACAAGTTACTTTACTTACAAATGTAACGCGTTACCTAAGTAATATAGTTACTGTAACAAGTCTAATATTACATATTACGTAATATTATTACTACAAGTAACGAAGTTACTAATTTCGTTAGTTATCCTCTGAGTAACGCATAGCCACAACGAAGTAACGAAGCCTACTAAATGAAATTTATTCACCAGCTTCTTACTTAAAACCAAGATTTGCACATTGTCCCACAACGCAATTATGTCACGTGATAAAGTGGTACTTTCACACGTGACAGCTTATGGCTGTGGACACATAGTAATATAATATGTAATATTATTATAGTTACTTTATTTTATGAGTAATATGTAATATGTAACTAGTTACTTTTACATAGTAACTTGCCCGGCCAACACTGTTGCTGCCCATATGAAGATGGGCATGTGTATATGTGTTACATGGTAAAGGTGGCCTACCTGCCCATTGTATGGGCGTGGGGGCTGTTGCAACTTGTTGTGTCTGCCTCATAATGTGCAGATACAGCAGGATGTCAAGACCAGATCTCAAGGTTTTTCTGTTTCCTAGGTTGGCAGGCCTGATATATATTTATAATAGTTATACCATGGGCACGAGTGCGCATATATCAGGAAAAGCACAAGTGCGTGTGGTATAACTAATATGTGCCATGTGGGTTAATCACCTACACGTGTGAGAAACCGCTGGCATGCTTCGTGAGTGTATTTATATTAGGATTTGTGAATTTCGATAGTGGACACTGGAAACAACGTAAAAATAATGACAAGGCCAGGGGCGTAGCCAGGATTTTTTGAAGGGGGGTTCCAGCACCAGCATTGAATTGCTGTGCTAAGAGTTCAAACGTACGCGCAACGACACGAACATACGAAAAGTTCGATTGTGGCTTTTAACGCTGTTATAAGTGCTTCCATAATAATCGTGAATAAATTGCAACCATGAATAAAATTACAGTCGCGCATGAATATCACTTCACCTCTAATGGCTCAATTTACTTAACGAGCATTATGTAACATTGAGACAGGTGTCTAGAACTTATCAAAACAGAGCTCACTTGCATTAGAAACAGCTCCATTTCAGTCAGAGAAATTGTTCAACATGCTTTTGAGAAACTACAAATAAACCTAATCCCACAATCAATCTTAATATGTGTGACTATAATTATAATGGCACAAAGAGATAGCAAAGGACATCAAAGAAATCTGAGGATTTCATGGAATGGGTTAACGAGATATACGCACACCAGCGTTGAAACCCGGTCGGTTCATCCGGGTCATCCGGGTCTGACCCGGTTTACAATTTTAACCGGGTCTGACCCGGATTGGATCACGTGAGAAACGAAATTGTTCGTTTGACGACGTGGAAACTTATAAACGTTATCGCGTAGCTCTTTCGTGAGCCACGCCCACTTATCGCATTACCAACATACGCTCAGCCACGCCCATTTGTTAGTAAGTGCAGCATGTAGCACGAAACTAAGGGTATCTATGGTGAGGGGTAGCTATTGTCAGTAGGTGAAGACCTTTTTTTTGGTCTTCAACCTACAGCTAGGCTGAAGTTGCAATATTTACTCAACACGAATCGAACGCTCAAAATGTAGACTCGTTCGCTCGCTCGAGACTAGCCGAAACACGTCTCGGCTTTAATTAATCCGGGTCAAATCCGGGTCAGTGGGTCATCCGGGTCAGCAGTAGTGACCCGGTTTCAACGTTGACGCACACCTAACTGTGCAATATCTTGAGTTAACGAGGTAGCAGTGCGTATATCTCGTTAACATTTTGAGTCAGTGCAGTATGTGATATATCAGGGGTTAATCTAGGGGGGGGGCACAGGCCCCCTCTGGGTTAGCTATTACCCCCCCTAGGTTTATACTTAAAGCCTTGAGAAATGGAAAGGTTTAATTGATCCCAAAGTTGTATAATCCAATGGTCAATATTCAATAGCATCACAGTAAAATTTCACCAAAATTGAGTATATTTACACCTAAATTTTCAAAATTTTCCTGGGGGAGCATGCCCCCAGACCCCCCTAGAATCCAAAGCGACTTACTTCGCCCCCTCTAGGTTTATATTCTGGGTTGAGCCCTGTATATATGCACTGGCTTTCCTTTGATGTGAGGTGTGAAAGTGGTACATATATATTCCACTGTAAAGATGATTATATTGTTATTATGTTATTCGTATGACACACAATATGCATGTACTGACGATAGTAAATTTCTTTAAGGGATGTTCTCACACCCTCCCCAATGTATATCTTAGTACAGTCTGCTCAGAAATACACTGTGATGACATACTTGACCATGTTATATCATGTGAGCATCACATGCACACATGTGTATGCACAAGAGCAGGATCAATTTGTAATTTATTTATTAAGGCTTTACAGCACAAGTGTTGAAGGCCTGTAGGACACCTGGTCCTACAGCCAGTTGTTACATAAAGTATGTTTGAAAAGGTCACAAGAGAAAGGAGAAAAAAATCCATGACTGGACCTGGGAATTTGTGGTTCATGTAGCTAAGTAACTTGTAAATAGACAATTTTATAGTTGCTGTGCACTACAGTTGTATGCATACTTAATTACTCAATGTCTAGTTTAAGGATGATTTCAGGAAAAGATAATTTTTACAACTTTCCCTGGTGTGCATGTTCATACCAACATGCTTACAATAACAGACATTTTTAAAACACAAACATGCACATTGCAGGATTCAGACATTACCTATATCAACAATTGATATAGCTAATGTCTGAATCCTGCATGTAAATTAAACTTTGACCTTTCGAATGATTGAGCTTTGAAATGATTAAACTTTGTGCTTTGAAATGATTAAACTTTGAGTTTTTGAAATGATTAAACTTTGAGCTAGGCATTATTATATCAACAATGATTGTTGGTATAATGTCTGAATCCTGCAATGTGCATGTTTGTGTTTAAACATGTCTGTTATTGTAAGCATATTAGTATGAACATGCACACCTCAATGGCTTTGCTTATGTACATCATGATGCAACCTCAGTTTGAATGCTAAGATAATAGCGCTATATACCTCTCTCCTGACATTAACTGTGTCTACTCTTTAGGACTACTTCTTTGGTTTTCTTGTATATTTCTGCTGAGTATTGTTCTCTTTTGTGATTGGTAATAATTACAGTGTATGATGTGTGCATGTGCTGTGTATCTATACACAATGTTGCTCTATATAACACTTATTATTCTATACATTCTGTGAATGGTACCCCACTAGGGAAAAT
This sequence comes from Dysidea avara, assembly GCF_963678975.1. Classification (NCBI taxonomy): domain Eukaryota; kingdom Metazoa; phylum Porifera; class Demospongiae; order Dictyoceratida; family Dysideidae; genus Dysidea; species Dysidea avara. The sequence continues at coordinate 14,385,385 of NC_089282.1, read as the reverse complement.
ACAGGGAATCTTGTCAGTCCATTATGTATACTGCCACATGTGTAGAATTGGCATGGCAAGTCACTACACTTGTGTACTCCAGTCTATAGCTAAGTCTAGTCATCCTGTTTTACACTTTTACTGTAATCAGTAAGTACTACCATAGAGGAATAGCTCTACCAAAATGTGCCAAGTTTAAATTTATCTGTACACCCTCATATCTTTACATATAGCTTAAATAACAGATGTGAATATTATACTTATTGGTCATGGTAAAGGTGAAAAGCAGGAAGGAGTAAACCTATGTGTGCATAGTACACTTAGGCTGGAGTACACAAGTGTGGTGACTTGTCTATTCTATAAAGTGGTCAAGACAGCAACCCAGGAAAGCTAATCCTAGAACATGTAAGGTATGCTAACAATACTTCGCTCTCAGATAATGATGAGTGTTTAACTCACACATTTTATACTTACGGAATAGTGTGGGCTGGCTAGCTGCATGTTTAGGCCATTCAGATGAGACAATTCTATAATGACCAGGACATGCTATTAACTTTGTTATCATTTCTGCATACTGATGTAGTATATAAAGCCCAGTGTTATGCTTTGTGGTCTAAAAATTAAATGCATCACCATATCTGCATTCCAATTACCAATCCATAGTACAAATCCTGTACATGTAATTTGATAATACTGTAGGATTTATTCTGGTGAGACAAAATGTGCATCGCATTACCTAATGAGACTATAGCACTGTACATGAATAACATGCTGTATGGTGTTGATGGGCACTGACCTGAATAGAGTTCTACCAATATTTGGATTGGTAGCTGATAACTGCTTTACCATAATCAGAAATTTGGCTGTGCGTGGTTAGCTGAATATTAGTCTATTCAGCTCCAGCAGCTGCAGTACTGCTGAAGGGCTGGTGACAAAGGCTCTGGCATGTACCACCACCATCATCATCATCGTTCGGTTCAAGCCTCTAGGGACCTGCAGGGAGGCAACAAATTAGCCTGTGGCACAGGGAGTTAGAAACCTGAACCTGAAAACTATGCTGAATGCACAGACCAGGTGGTGACTTGATCCACAGACAGCTTGCAGTCTAGGCAAGTGTCTGAGGAGCCACACAGCCCGGGATCCAGGATCTCTTCTGCATTCAGCAAGTACTTAACAATTGTGACTTCACGTTATAGGGTTTATCATTGTTCAACTATCTATGTACATGGATAATGTTGATGGTTTGTGATAACCACAAGCTATATAGACAACGACTGCATGTTTGAACCCTATTCCATTTGCCTGATCTGCAGCGTATGGCATGTGCACATGCAATCTCATAACATTAACATCACAAGCATTACTTTAATGCACAAGTAAACCTTGTAGAGTTCTACAATCAGGCATCGGTTAACTATTGGTAAAACAGAATAACAAAATATTGGATATCAGCTCAGCCTTAAAGTGCATCAGTACAATTTTAAAGCCAAAAGCATCAATAAATGAATGGGCTTTGAGTGATTATCTGAACATGTCTTCGCCCCAAGAGGGTCAGATAATTGAGGGAGCAATGTATAGCTATAGCACCTTTTCTTTCTAAATAAATTAATTGCATTGTAGCCACTATCTAGCTATGTATTGTGCAGGGGTACAGTACTACAGTATACAGTATATACAACATTTGAAGTTTGCAGAGGACTCAAGCTTACTTTTAAAATGCTAATCAATTGTTCAAATAGTCAGAATTTAGTGCTAGTAGTAGTCACTACTGTACATATTGTATTGTTTGAGCTGTGTATGTATGAACAGTGGATGGATGGGAGTCACAGAACATACTGTTAAGTTTCTAACCCATTTCTGGGTATACCAGACCCCTGTTCAAATACTGTAGTAATTAGACAAAATACTCTAATAGAGCAGTTATTTCTACTGTTTGGATAACTGAGGTTTCAAGGTTCAGATAATTAGCCTAACACTGCTTGAAGTATCTTAGTTTACTACAGTGGTATGTCCCCAGTATATGGAACAGTTAATTGCTTATTATTTTAGTAGTTTTTCAGTAAACCCGCATTCACTGATGTTTTACTGAGAGTTTAAAACTTAGTAAAATAATTATGTTCCATATACTTAAGTTTACTGACACTTTACTATCAGTATAACTACAGTAAGGCATCTTAACAAATTAGTAAACTAAGAACCTTCAAGCAGTGTAAACTGTAGCAAAATAACCCTGTTGCTTCATCATTTGTAACAAACAGTACATGCAAATATAACTACAATAAACTTAATTCATTGTGCATAGATGCACATCAAAATTCATATATGTCCATACATGCATATCATTTTCTCTTAGTAAAACTGTTTGATGTGCAGCAAATGCAAATGTTTGCATTGTTGTGGTATTTATTACATATTGCTAGTATGATGCAAATCTATAGTATGCCTGGCAAGTAAGTCACTTTTTGAGTGAGCACTTTAAACCAGTATGAAGATCAAGTTCAGTTCTTACAAATAAAACCATAATAATTTATACATATATACAGCAATAGCCACAGAGTATCTGTATTTCAATGTGTCTGCAGCCTTAACAGCAATGCATGTTCTTAGGGTTCTGTATACATTAACTATGTATATTATGCTTCACAGCACAAATATGTGTACTTCTAAAGTAATAGCATGTAACATATAGGCAGTATGGCTATGCTGTAAAACAATGAAGTTACATATATGTATATGTGTTTAAAGTTGTAAAAGGGTAAATATATAAGTTGCATTATAAAGTACAGCTGTTAACTGTTTAGCTAAGTTATACTAGCTGCTGGCGTTGCTGGTTCCTGATCCTGTTGTTTGTTATAACACCTGAGGTAAAATGTACAATGGTAATTGACTAACCTCTAGTCTTCATAACTCGGTTCTGTTTCACCTGCAATGACATAAAATAATTTATGCTCACTATTATTTTAGAGTATAGATAATACCTATACTGAAATCAAAGACCAACCTCAGCTAGTGTTTCCTCTTGTTTATTGTCTTTGAATTCTGAAGATAATCTAATTCTCTTCGAGCTGACGCTAGCAAATGAGGTGTCATCTGATACACTGCTGTCCAAGTCACTGTGTTCTTTAATTCTCTTGGAACCGGCAACACTAGCAAATGATCTATCACCCGATGATATACTGCTGTCCAAGTCACTATGTTCTTCATCCTCTGCAGTGGGTTGGCTATTCACAAACTGCATGTATAAAGGCATGCTATATAACTGTATACTGAAGCTATTATCAAAATGCTGACCGTTGTTTTAGCTGTGCTGATGCTCATGAGCCATTTACTATTGAAATGAATTACATTCAGTTCACTACCAAACCAACAAAATATATTTACTTCTTTTCTTCCTCAGTTTTTGCTATGAAGTAATATGTACTTCCATGAGTGGCTACTACAAAGCACCTCCTCTCGTCCACATCAACTGGCCAGTCAGAAAATGAGATGGTTTCATCATCACGATCTTTAGCAAATGCCAGACGATTGATGAAAAAGTTGGTCATAGATCTTGCACCAGATTCTGTTGGTTCATCTGAGTATACTCGAAACATTTTCCCCATTTTGTCTAATGACACCCACACATCACGCCATTTTTGCAAGAATGGCATGCCTTTATATCCAGCTATCAGGCATATAGTTGCATAAAGCAAATAGAAACCCAATAACAAAATTCTGCATACCAAATTTTTTAAGCCAGCCAGCATACAAAGGTTTCTCTGGATCCAGTGGTTGGTCTGTTTGTGTACCTATGGTGTCTGTCAGTGGTGGCTCATGCAGTATAAATTCCAAGATGGTTGGTTGCATATCTGGAAACTGCATATGTACATGATACATACATATATGCATAGTGTATACATACACTATACTTATCAGTCATTAAGGGGCCTTACTTTGGCTCCTTTTCTGTTACACCTTAAGTCAAGTCAATAAGTCTGAAATTAGGTTAGGTAATCCTAAGGCTATGTTGCTGTCAGACCTTCAATGCTGGTCACTGTAAAGTGTTAATAATAAATACTTTAGGTTTAAGGAAGAAAATCTATCTCTCCTGGAGGAAGACTGAGTGTGGCCCCGACTAGACATTGGGTGACCTGCAGTTCGAATCCTGGGGTTGGAGTGATTTTTTTTCCTTCCTTTTCTGTTACACCTTATCAGTCATTAAGTCAGTCACTAAGTCAAGTCAATAAGTCTAAGTCCTTGAAATTAGGTTAGGTAATCCTAAGGCTGCAACACATGTTGCTGTCAATGCTGGTTACTGTAAAGTGTTAATAATAAATACTTTAGGTTTAAGGAAGAAAATCCATCCCTCCTGGAGGAAGACTGAGTGTGGCTCCAACTAGACATTGGGTGACCTGCAGTTTGAATCCTGGGGCTGGAGGGATTTTTTCCTTCCTTTTCTGTTACACCTTATCAGTCATTAAGTCAGTCACTAAGTCAAGTCAATAAGTCTAATTATAAGTCCTTGAAATTAGGTTAGGTAATCCTAAGGCTGCAGGCACATGTTGCTGTCAGACCTTCAGTGCTGGTCACTGTACAGTGTTAATAAGAATAACACAGGAGTTGACATTACATACATTATCACCCATACTTCAAAAAATTTACTTAGACAATATGGTAGTTATTGCCCAGGAAATAACTGCCATATTGTCCAGTAAAGTGTTAATCACCAAATGTGCAATGTTGACACAAAATGCAATGTCAGCATAACATGTTTATGCAAACTGAACATGAAGCCATATACATCAAAATACTTTATTTGGTCAGTTATATCACAGTAGCCTTAGATATTAATAGTCATCCTTGGCTGTATATGAAATCATATACATCATCAAAGTACCAACAATCTTTTACTTGGATATAAGTCAGAGCAATCATAGAATATCTTAGTTAATAACACTCATCCTCGGCGTCACCCTGGACTCGACTAAGATATTCTACTCCTGCTGTGATACAACTATATGTACTTGTAATATGCCTTCTCACCTTTTCTATACCTTGACTAATTTCTTCCACCCATGTACTATTAAAATGAGCAAGTACATCATGTAGTGTACTACAGTGATTTATTTTCCCTTACTGTTTATCTTCTTCTGTTTCTGCTATAAAATAGAATGAATTCTCAAGTGCAGTGACCACAAAGCATCTGTTTGTATCAACATCATCTGGCCATGAGAATGATGCATCTTCATCATTTCTTTCCTCCACAGACAACATATAATTCATGAAAAATCTTCCACTTGTGAATGTCAGCTTGCTGGATTCAGTAAATGGCAACTTGCTGGATTCTGGAGGCTTGTCTGGGTATATTTTTAACATTTCCCATGAATTATTTAATGATACCCACACATGATGCCATGTTTTACCAGGTTGAATACCACCAATTCCACCTATATAATTATAATTTGTTGGTTTGAGCACTGCAGACAAGCCCTTAAAACAATCACTCACAACTACATTATAACTATAGTATGTGTGCCAACCAACATACACTCTGCAAACATACAAACATGTGTATTATGCACAACACAGCAAGAACCCAGCTTGATTATATTTTCTATATGTTGGTAATGTTGGAGATTCTAAGTCAGATTAAGAAGTTAAATGGCCAAGCTAAAGTGTTTAAATAGAGGAGAAAATAACTGTTACAGTATATAGTTTTTCTTTTTTTAAATTTATTATTGCTTTACCGGCAACACCAAACAATGCACCAAGATTATAACAGGATTGTCGTGTACAAAAATAGTGTAGAGGGTCAGATGGCCACATGTGCCATCTGCCCAAACTAATTACCTACAATATTATATACTGATTACTTAACTACTGTACACGTAACAACACTTACTTAGCTACACAAAACATTAATATATTGTGGGAAGAGTTTAGAGCACTTGTAACAGGGACACAAATAATGCATGGAGGATACAATTATAAGTTGTTAACAAAATGATTCCAAAGATACGTTTTTAGCTGTTTCTTGATTTGATAAATAAGAAGGGAGGTGTTAATACCGGGAGAGAGTTCCATAATCTGGGTAATCTGTGAAAGTAAGAATTATTGAGTGGGTTAGTAGAAGAGAACTTGTGATAAAGTTTGGAACCTGATGATCTGGTATTATAAATGGTATGAAACTGAGGATGGTAAAAAAAAGCTATTATCAGAGAACTTTAGTAATTTGAGATATCGGCAAGTTCGTATACACATATATTAAAGGTAACATTGAGATTTATAGTCGGAAGAGTAGTCGTTAAGGATAAACTTGGTAGCTCTTAATTGGCTTGACTCACTATACCATGAGACTTGATATTTAATCATGTAACATTGTGCTCTTATTTACAACTTTTTAATAACTAACCACATTTGTTCAGCCAGCCACCATGAAAGATTTGATCTTTCTCTCCTAAATCAGTTTCATCACCTGGTGCAAATATTCCCTTAGCAGCATTGACCTTCTTTAGCCATTCACTATATTATATGCAGTTTTAATCATAAAGTACTCAGTATATAGTAGGGAACAGGAAGTTTTGAAATGGAAACTACTCCCCCCCCCCCCCCCCCCCCCCCAAGCATATGGCTACGCAACATGGTAAGCCATGCACTGAAGGCGTGCCATTAGTATCTGAGGGGAAATGATTGAACAGGAGGTGTAGAATGATGAGGTGTAGAATGATGCAGTGTTAACATAAAACAAAGCTGAGGCATCACTTTAATACATACTTTGAGGTTCAAAACTCTCTTACAAATCACATACAACTTGCTTTACAATTTAATTACTTACTATGAACTGCTAAGCTCTAAGGAATTTGATAAAATCTCTGAAAATTTCCAAACACTATTTTAATTATTAAAAAAATTCTATGCTGGTCATCTAGTTGCATTCAGTAAATCTACATATCATGACCGCCATGCAACTGATACATAAGGTTTGGTTAGAATATATAGTTGTATTCAAAGAATATTTGAATGCCACCATACATGCAGTATCTATATTTGATAGTGCAATAATAAGTGAACATATTATTATGTACTGGTATGGTACTCACATCTTTTCTTCCTCAGTTTTTGCTATGAAGTAGTATGTACTTCCATGAGTGGCTACTACAAAGCACCTCCTCTTGTCCACATCAACTGGCCAGTCAGAAAATGAGATGGTTTCATCATCACGATCTTTAGCAAATGCCAGACGATTGATGAAAAAACTGGTCGTAGGTCTTGCACCAGATTCTGTTGGTTCATCTGAGTATACTCGAAACATTTTCCCCATTTTGTCTAATGACACCCACACATCACGCCATTTTTGCAAGAATGGCATGCCTTTATATCCATCTATCCAAAATTTACATATACACAGCTTCAGTACATATCACAATAGCTTAGCTAGTAAGTATGCATGGATTGCATTTAATCCCACTGCAAGGCAGTAATTTTAGTAATGATTACCTATTTTGTGGACATTGTACTTAATTAAAGGTTCACTGAAATTGAAAATTCACTGACCATTTTATTGAATACATAGATGGTTTATATCATGCAAAGGGTTAATACAGGAAGTCAGAAACATGTACGTAACTAAAACATGAATTAAGAATGCAGAAAAAATTAATTAACAAGGTAATTTGTGACCGGATTTGCGAAAAGGGGTCTTCCACACACATCCAATTCTATGAACATGGAAAACCATAACTCAGTATTCAAGAAACCTATTAATCTAAAACTTTCTCCATCCACTAAGCTATATTGGTGCTCACTACTGTCCAAATTTCAAGTCAATAGACATTTCCAATCTGAAGTTATGAGTTGTCAAAGTTGGTACATTGGATGTGTGTGGAAGACCCCTTTTTGCAAATCCGGTCACATTTGTGCATTGCTTCTCACAGGTCCCTAGTGTGATATAATTGCTCAATACGCACTTACTCAATTATTCAATTCAATAACTTTAATTCAATAATTCAATATACACTAACAACTGCCTGTATGATTGACTAACCATATTTTTCAAGCCAGCCAGTATGAAGAGGCCGCTCCTGTGATTGTATTAATGTATTAGTATCTTCTGCTGGTTTTTCAGTCATCCTATGCCAAAGATCCTGAGTTCATCAAGTCCTTCTTGAATTGGTATCTAATATTAGCTGGCTATGTAGATAGCTACATATATGAAACAGAAAGTATGCGTTAAGTAGGTATGTATGTCAAATTCTATGCCAAACCAACCATGCAAGCTGTGAAAAAGAGTATGGCTCTGCTCGTGATGAAAAGTTATGAAATCAAAGGTGCATGGTGGCCAATAAATGGCTGTGATGATGTATATCAATCAATTTTAATAACAAAATGGCAATGCTGTCATGATTGGCACTAGCTAATATCATTACAGCCATTTCTTGTAAATTTCATAGCTTTTCACCTGGATTTGTAGGGGCCACTCCCTTTTTCACTGCTATGCTTTTTTTTTCTTTTTGTTTTGAGGGAAAGACTGCATCAGTAGAAAAAACTACTTTTTCAGCAGTGCCTTAATTTTGGCTTAGATATCACTTCTTTCTGTATTTAGAACTTAGAAGCTCCAAAGACAGTTTATGGCCAACTTTGGAACTTGCTTTTTACTAGAATATAAGAAAGAACATCGGGTTTCAAGATCTTTTTGAGTAAGGCCAAAACAGAGAGTTTGTCAGCCACTCTGTCTTCAGCTTCTGGTAAGTCATACATGACAACATTCTTTTTCCTTCTCTCCCTGTCAGCTAATTCATCTACAATATTTTGTGCAGCACTCAACACAGATGCAAGTTGTGGCTGGAGTAGTTCTCACAATAGAACCGCCAACAGGAACAGCGGAATCCTGGAGGGACTTTGAAACTTGGTCAACTTCCATCTGTAAACCAGATTGACTTAAAGCAAATTCTCTATCTTTGCACCAAGATCTTCAATACACTTTCCAACTCGGGCTGTCAGGGTAGATGCAAGAGACTTGTCAAACCTTTGAAGCAAGTTTTCAACTACATTGGAAATTTTAGCCGATTCGTTCACTGATGATCTTACAAATTCAGCAACTATGCATCTCATTCGTGCATAACACTTGTTATAGTTGCAGTAGTATGCAACTTTTGGTATTAACTTTGCAAGGGAGGAAAATGATTTGTAACGCTTATAGTAAGCGACCGATTATCGACCGGTACCTATTATCGACCTAAGTATTTTCCGTGTTTCTTTCGGTTACTCCCCGTGTTATTCTAATACCTCGTGCTAATGGTCTTGCCAATTCTCACGTATTTTCAGTCGCCTGTAAGCTGAATTATGTATAGTGATATATGTTTAGCTTGTAACCATTGCTTATAATCATTTTTTACTAGGTTGTTAGATATTCCACGACGCCAAGGACAGAGGAAAGTATTGAAGAAAAGGAAGCGTTCGAAGTCAGCACAGCGGCGGTATTAGTACACACACCAACTAAGAAAAGAAGGAAGCAGTGGACAAATGAGCAAATGAAAAATGGCATGGAAGCTGTAGAAACCACCACGTGTGGAGTTAATGAAGCTGCTAGAGCCGGTCTATGGTGTTCCAGCTACAACATTAAAAGATAGGGTTAGTGGCAGAGTAAAACATGGGACAAAATCTGGTCCACCAAAATACCTAAGTGATGATGAAGAGAAAGAACTTGCAGATTTTTTAAAGGAATCTTCTGAGGTGGGCTTTGGGAAGACAAGAAGAGACGTTCTAAATATTGCCGAATCATATGCAAAGCAAAAGGGTGTGTTAAGAAAAGAGAGTGGGATAACTCAAGGTTGGTGGAGGTCATTCAGGGATAGGCAGGGTGATTTGTCATTAAGAAGAGGAGATAATACTGCACATGTTCGCATGGATGCGGTAAACGAAGAGACAATTAGTGATTACTTTGCTTTGCTTCAGACTGTGATGCAGAAACATGGAATAACGAACTCCCCAGGGCAGATATATAATGTTGATGAAAGTGGAGTCCCTTTGGATCCTAAGGCACCTAACGTTGTGACAAAAACTGGAGCTAAAAAGGTTCGATATTGTTCAACAGGCAGAAAAGGACAAATAACTATTGTTGCGTGTGGGAGTGCTACTGGGCAAGTCATCCCACCTACTATAATTTTTGAAGCAAAAGGCATTAACCACACATGGACCAGTGGTGGTTTTCCTGGTATGACTTATGGTTACAGTGATTCTGGGTGGATCACCACTGATTTGTTTGAATCTTGGTTGAGTGGACACTTCCTGAAGCACGCAGTGTGTGAACGTCCACTTCTGTTGCTCCTAGATGGGCACAGTACCATTATCAGCCTGAGGTTGTTCGGTATGCTAAAAGAAATGAAGTGTTGCTTCTATGTTTGCCTCCACACACCACTCATGAGGCTCAGCCTCTAGGCTGTACAGTTTTTTCCCCACTTAAAGCACAGTGGAGAACTGTGTGTCACGATTTTTTTCAGACCAATCCTGGAAAAGTAATTACAAAATTCAACTTTGTCAGTCTTTTTGTTCAAGCCTGGTCAAAAGCTGTTATTCCAACAAATATCATATCAGGCTTTCGAACCTGTGGTGTTTATCCACTTAATGTTTCTGCTATTCGTGTTGTACAAGTCAGACCTGAAAGAAACTCTGATAATGATTCTAATGCTGAACATCCTTGCCAAGGTGATATGAATGTTGGAGATAACAGTGGTGCTTCCACGGATGAAAGAAGGGATGGATTTACTTTGGAGCAAGAGATGTTATTCAAGAGACGATATGAAGAAGGACATGACTTGTACGTAGATGTCAACTACATCAGATGGATGAGGCTCCATCATCCAGAGGTGAATACTTCCATCCCTACAGAACAGGAAAGTGGATCATTACTTGATTCTTTACAGGAAATTACTCCAATCAGTCCTATTCCAATCGAATATCCTGAAGATGAAGTGACTGATGAAGTGGTCTCTATGGATATGCAGTTATCAGCAATACCTGGAGCAACATCTTCTGAGTTGCAATTGCCAGTCACTTCTGAGCAACTGCCTACAAATTCTGAGCAGCAGTTACTTTCACCTGGATCAGCTGCTACCTCACTACCACCTGTAGACAATCAGAGTACGATAACCATTATCACATCATCCCCCAAGAATTCTACCCCGCCCTTAAGAGAGTTTCTCATTTATCCAGTAACAAATCCTAGTACCTCTACTACTCCTGCTGCACCTAAAAGATCAGTACCCAAAGCACGACTACTTACAAGCGATGAAAGCTTGGCCATGCTTGAAGAAAAGGAGAAAGCTAAGAAAGATGCACTTATAGAGAAAGAAAGAAAAAAGGCTGAACGTATTGCAAAGAAACAGCAACGAGAAGAAGAAATGAAGAGAAAAAGAGAAGAGAAAGCTAGAAAAGCAAAGGAGAAAGCTAGAGAAAAGGAAATGAAGCAGCAAGAAAAGGCTAAGGTGTCATCAACAAGAGGAAGTGCTAAGAGAAAGCCTAAGGATCAGACATGTACCAAAAATCTACCTGCTACTGCAGCTACTAGCACTGTTACTAGAACAGCCACATCTGGAGTCAGGAATAGTGATGTAAGTGTGACTAACACTTTGACTGTGATCAGTGGAACTAGTGAATCTGTTGATTGCACTGGACAGGACGAGGATGATGAAGCTATTGACCCAGATACATGTTGTATGTGCTTTGGAAGGTATGAAGATGATGTATTGGAAGGTGCTGGAGCAGAGTGGATCTACTGTGGATGTGGAAGATGGGTGCATGAAGATTGTGTGGAAGAGACTGTAATGGACAGTGACGGACAACAAAGACTTTGTACCTTTTGTGTGGATAAATATACTGTATAAACTTGTGATGCACATGACTTCTGTTATGTATACCCGATTACAATGATTTTTTTTGTCATAACACTATATAACCAACTGTATTGCATGGGGTATGTGGGGTAGTGGCAGAGTTTTTGCAAGTATTATAGCTAAGACCTTGGTCGATAATTCGTATGCAGCATTTGTATTGACGATCGATAATAAGTACCGGTGGTCGATAAACGGTACTTTACATGCTATCACATTGCCTTTCGTGGAGAAAAAAGTAAACTCGACATTCAAGTCAAAATTTATCACGTGATAGACCAAGGTCAGACGATGTTATTAGTGAAAACTGGATGATGATAGGTCGTTCCAGCACGAAGATACATTGCAAGGTACGTGCTATGGTCGTTAATCGGTCGCTTACGCTACTACCAATATTCTCACACAAAGCATGAAACCAACTCTCACACAAATCACATTGAAATGCTTCACCCTTTACACCATCAGCATCATGTTTCATTACAATGACCACATATATCTACTGATATCTTGTTTACCGCAGTTAACTTATCTGATAGTGAAGGGAGACTCTGAGTGACAGAATTCTCAGGAGATCCAACTCCTTGGTGCTTTTTCGATTGACTGGCGTCTGGAGACAAGAATGCTTCATCCATTGTCCTCTTAATAGCTCCATCTGACATTGTTTAATCTAATACTTGCGCACCAATCACTATCACAAAATGGAGCGAACACAAACAAATCAAACCAAACGTTTTCTGGTACCGTTTCCAGACTGTATCAGTTCCGACAGCTTTTAGATCTAAGAAGCAGAACTCATTTTGTATTGTTCATGCCTTTTTCATTAATAATGATGGTTTCTCTCTTATATGATTTGAGTCTAGCCTATCTACATTTTCTATTGTATAGACTCTATCAGTTAGTAGACCATGTTTCAGCTAGTTATTTATTTAGTCAGTCAATTTTGATTGTATCTGACTGCGATTTTAGTCTATCAGTTGATATAGCATTGATTACTGAAAGCTAAAGACAATGCATGACTCGTTTTGTGCATCCAAGCCTGGCGTAAACATGCATAGTCTCGCACAGTTTAGTGTATAGTTATAGCTAGCTAGCTACCTAACTTAGTATGGTCACTTACAAAACTCAGAAGAGTGCCAATGATGATGTAGAGTTGCTTCTATGACGTGTAGCTAGCTATACAGCTAGTTAATAGAACAAAGTTGTATACGCAGATAGCTAATAGACACTACTTATATACTATTGCAGTGTGTTTGGCCTTGTGAAGTCATTTACTGTGACGTATACATACTGAGATACTGCATGAATAGCTAACTGGGGTGTACATTTTTCTATAATACTGTCGCCCATATACGAGGTAGCTGCGTATCATAGCATAGATAATATAATTATACCTTACACATATTATCTATGGGTATAGCTATGTTCAATCAATCAGCTACACAGTAACTATAACTCACTGTAAAAAAACAAGTATTGAATTTATGACAAGATAGTGATGCATGACGTAACTGCAATTGTAGTGACCATCAGCATAGTGATGGGACCACATGAACCCATATCATGTAGTTGTTGACATCAACTGTACATGTGAAGCATTACATAAGCTACTTATATCAGTAAGCAGACATTTTAGTGCTTCTATAATGGCTAAAATATGAGGAAATTTCTTAAGAAATGTTAATTAAATCCTATGTCTCCATTAAATTAAACTTTGAACTGTAACGTTATCATAACAACTCTACAGATTGTTCCCAGTAGCTATGCAGTGTGAAATTCATACAACCAAAATATAGCTAGATCAAGAATCAGAGTAACTCAAGAGTTCTTATTAAAATTATATACACAGTGGATATTCGTCCCAATCGTCCGGCAGCCGGACGCTATCCGGGGGCGTTTAGATCTTGACGTAAAAAGGCACTTAATAGCCCCATGGGAAGATTTAACGTGAGCATGCAGTCCCATGGGTCACTCATGGGAAGGAATAACGTCACTAGCTATACCCTTGGGTCACTTATGGGGAGATTTTACGTACTTTACACACTCACGTAAAATGCTGGTAGAAGGTAGGAGATCCACTTGAGAGCCTTACTCCTGGGAAGATTTTACGTAACTATGCAAATCATGTGATACTAATGTTACGTGATGCGAACTAATCACGTGAGCATTGTTAAACAATAATCGTGAGCATTGTTAAACAATAATCGTGAGCATTGTTAAGTATTGTACTACTGCTCTGCTTTGGAAATCCTCTTTGCTTCGCGCGACCCAGTAGCTCTGTGGATACTGAGCCATTGGCTCAAGGGGGTGTCACGCTGTAGGTAGATCTGCGACCGCGGTCAAAGTCTTGACCGGAGATAATTTCACCTTGACCCTTGACTTGCAGCAATTATCATCTTTGACCTGTGACTTAAGCATTTCTTGTCGAACTTTTGACCTACACTTATTTCTCTATTTTCCTATACGCACCTGCGCTTGTAACCTAGTATAATATTTTCTTAGTGCGTGCTACCAGCAGCTGGGAGAGAAAAATCATTATAATTACGGCGAAATGCCTGTTGGAGCTTTAAAACATCTTCTTAGAGATCCTTACCTCTTGTGAGTTACGTATAATCCCGTAAACTTGATAATAGCTACGTATAGTTTTCGATTGTGGGTTTCGAACCTTCCGTATCGTCTTGACCCTTGACCCACTGTAAGAGCTATTTAGTGGCCTTGACCGTTGACTTAGAGTTTGACCGCGGTCGCAGAACTACTTACAGCAAGAGCCTGAGTGACACCCCCTTGTGGCTGCTGGTATCATTCTCGGAATAGCTCTTCTAGTTATTGTAGTGGCTGCAGTATACTTACATACAATTCCCCGGCTTAGTCGTGCGAGGGTAAGCTAGCTACTATTGTATTACTTCAATGCAACTACAACTAGCTATTTTTAGATTGTACACTACTTTCTGCCTGACAGAAGCATGGTGAGCAGCCACTGAAACAAGTGGCGGAAACAAACCCCTACCAACACTTCTTTCATTTTTATGAATTTGAGGTATGTGTTAAGTTATAATTTTTTACATAATTATATAGCTAGCTTGTCATGTAACACCATGCATTCTGGCGGAGTACATTGATTGGTATACCTGGTAGTAGAGCAGCTTATTGGCAAATTTTGAGTGGATGTGGACATTCTGGACAAAAGCACCAAACTTTCTCCAAATGTTGTCTACCCTATCACCTTTCAATTTTTGATAGGAACCAGATAGTATTTTTATGGTTTCCCATTTGTTTATGCATTTAAAGTACTTGATGTAATGAAATCAAGTTAACATGAAGTCATACATGTGTTCCCATGCGTTTTCTCATCATAGCATCAATATTATATTACACAATGGTAAAAACCAGTTGTAGTAAAGCATTCACACATATGGTTACCATTGACAGCTACCTTTTGTTTGTGGGATTGAGATTTTGAGTACTTTCTAAGATAAATAACCTATCTGTATGTTGACATTAAGTGCTGTTAAATAAACAGATGTAGTTAAACTAAAGTTTTAAATATGGATTGGAGTATGTGTCTGATCTGTCAGCAAAAGACAAAGGAATCACTGACATGCCAACTCAATACAAAAAGGAGACAGGACCTGTTAGTAGTATACAACTCATTTCTCATTTGCTTGGAACTTTGCTAGTTGTCCTAATGTTCAGTAATGATATTACAACTGAAGAACTAGTGCAAAGCAAGGCAGTATGGCATAAGTCTTGTTATGTAAACTTAGCAATGAGAAATTAACGAGAGCATACCAAATTCAAGCTACTGTAGGAAGCAGTATTTTCGATTTCAGGTGTGAAGTCTGATGCCGGTCAACAGAAAAGATGGCTCGTCATGTCTTGTCTTACTTATCTTACCAATTGTATGGAAAAAGCTCGAGGTTATATGTGACCGGATTTCATATAACCCGGCTTCCACACACAAAAAATCAAACTTATGTTTTTACCAGAAATAGATTGCTGGTCTAATACACTATCATATTCCACTCTGTATTTCCTTCAATACTGGCAAGTCTGGTTTCTGCAGAAGCTTTCTTCCGACCCTGTCAAAGCCATGAGTGGAAGATTGGTGCCATTAAATGGCCATGGCTTTGTTGTAATGGTGTGTAGTGAGCTGGGACTTCACAGAGAGCTCACCAATAGTGTTCTCAATCAATTTGGAATGATTTGAGGCCATGAGGGCCCAAGCATGGCATCTGGATTTCATTCGTCTTCTTGCTCCATTTTATACTCCTACATATATTAAGCTCACCCACTGCCCCTATTACTACCACCTGTGATATCATTACCCGCTCAAAAAAAGCTGCCCAAAACAGGGCATATTTTGGGTATCAGAAACTTATACACCACAGTGATAGCTAGTAAATAGATGAATAATTGGTACAAATTTTGTTTGCACAGCTGTAGGCACTGGGAAGTTACTACACAGTGATTACTTAAAATCGCCATATCTCCTAACAAAACTTTGTGCATCGAAGCCAGGTTTTGTCAAATCCAGTCACCGTATGACCTAGGTGTTTAGAAGGAGATAAATAGAGTTTGATATGGGGAGAAAGTTCTATCACATTTTCCACAAGAGCAAAAACAAAATGATGACAATAATAAAATTATGCAAGGTATATATACAGGAGATATTAAAACAGGTTGCACCACACAAGATTAAATGGTATTGTTAGCAAGATTGTGTGAAAAGACATTACATGTTACAAAGGTTTTTCTTTTCATGGTAAGTTTCCACCTGGTTGTCAGCAACATACCCTAGTATCCATGATACTAAAATAATGGTGTTGACTTATAATGTCAAGATTCTGCCGATTCACAGGTAAGCCTCACAATCTCACAAACACTCTTTTTTAATTTCAGTAAGCACACACCAGCTACTGTTTAGTCTCGTTATTTATGGGAGAGACAACCTCCATTGCTTCTCTATGAAAATTCACAGAGAAAGTAGATAGTAAACCATCTATATGACTTAGGTCTAGGTGCACAAGCCAAGACAGGGTTCTTGAAATAGAAAGCCAGTTAACAACTGCTGTTTGTAAGGAATATATATGAAGAGAAGGGAGTTGTAAATTGTCTGTTTACTGTTGATGCACTTGACAACCTTGATCACAATCCCTCAAGTACCACAGCCAAAGGCCATTTCATGGAAGTTCTCTTTCAACAATCAAAATAGAAGCTGACACAAAGCTGATTATCTGAAGCTTTTATGAATGGCTACAGCAACTGCACTGTTGATACAAATTTCAATTGGAAAGTTCCACCATCTTGTAACTTTTTGTCAGCCTTTTGTGCTGACAAACACTTTATCACGTAATTAAGTGCTATCTATCAAAAGCTTGGTACAGAGAAATCTATTGCTCTATATACCAGCGTTTCATATACATACTGTAGTTTCACAGGTTGTGACACTCATCTTCGCTTTATGGTAAAGGTAAGATATCAGAATGGGTGGCCTATGTGGCAGTCCACCCTTATCTATTATAGATATTGATTCTGCACATTTCAGGTTGCTAGAACATTTTATAGTACTAATGTATGACAAAACAAGTGAGCTACAATATGTGAATAAAGCTAGAAAGGATTTATTTTGCAACAAGGGTAGGGTGATGGAGATGCTGCCCCAACACAGGAAGCACTGTTGCAGCATACCAAATGAGTGGCATATCAAGCTGCAATATGGTGCTTCAGTAAGCAAAATGAGCAACAGAACTCACCTCCAGAAGGCTGGGGGTAGACACTTGATGTGTTCAGTGAGTGTGGAGCACAATTCCTATAGCTGCTAAAGCTTGTAGTGAACTAGTTAAGTGTAAATGTAAGAGTGGCAGATGTTCATGCAGAAAAGCTGGTTGGTAGCGCACAGAGCTCTGTAACTGTCACTGCTTAGATTGAGAAACACACAATACCTAATACTGAGCGTGACGATACTTGATAAATCACTAATACAGTAAAATTTAGTAAATTATCATTCTTGATTGTACGTATTTAGTTGGATTTTGATTCATTGTGTTCTGTTTTGTAAACAGTACAGGCAGGTATCATCAACTGTTTTCTGATATTTGCTGAGTTATCATGATAATGAATAAAGAGCTTATAACTTGTGCAATTTTACATATAGATTACAAGGCTATTAAAAACACTATACTGAGTGTTTTCAATGTTTCTTTTCGGTTTCTATGGTAACAGATGAGTGTTTAGTTTCTATGGTAACATTCTACATGGAATAATTATATGCCTACAATAACCCTAACATGTCTTAATAATGAACTGATCAGGAGTTAGGCAGACTTCAATGCATTTGTAATCAAATGCGTGGGCAGGACCAATTTGATGGGTTTCTGGTTTACATAAATGATCACAACTCTGCAATGGAACAAGCTATTGACTTCAAATAAAAAGCAAGTTTTTTCACAAAGTAAGCCCCATACTTTGATGCAAAATAGTAGCAATTTAAATAATGCCTAAGGAAGAAATAAACAAAAAGCCATTTTACTAACATAGCAGCCATCTTAAAATGCTTTAGCAAACTGCCTCAGGGTGATTGGATGAATTGGTTCCTATCAAAAATGGAAAGCTACCGACCTGGGTAGTATGTGAAAAAATATTGGTGCTTTTGTCCAGAGTGTCCACTTCCACCAGCTAAGCTGCCCTACTATGGAGCATGACCTAGCCTATAGCTTCCACACATTCTTATCAAGATTCACTTGAGAGCCTTACTCCTGGGAAGATGTTTGTTACAACAAACATCTATGTAGCTTGTCATATAACAAAACATGTAATTGTATAGCTGGAGCATAGCAGCTCAATTTTGTCAAAATCATAGTTATCACACATTTTTACAAGTGCTGAGTATGCATCCAACCCAAAATTTCTCACATTTTACACAAGTGTAGGGACCTGCCGATTATGCTGGCATAATTATGAGTATAATAGATGCCTGAAAGCATTGAGCATAATGCTAGCTTAATAGGAAGAATATGTCAGCCATACTACAAATCCTTGATGGTCAAACTACATATCATAGAAAAAGATCGATATACTTTAGTAGAACAGTCAATAACTCTAATAGAACAACCAGGCACCTGACTGTTCTATTAGAGTATATCAATCTGTTCTGTCACATGCAGTATTGAAGAGCAGAGATGTGCTTCAGCCACTTATTATGTGCTCATAACTGCAAATTTATTAGTAAAACATGGGAAATGCTTGAGCAAAATTTGAGC
Organism: Dysidea avara; assembly: GCF_963678975.1. Lineage (NCBI taxonomy): Eukaryota > Metazoa > Porifera > Demospongiae > Dictyoceratida > Dysideidae > Dysidea > Dysidea avara. Next base: position 14,366,283 of record NC_089282.1, on the reverse strand, counting down.
ACAATAGGTAAAAATTTTGAGCAGTGCAGCATAGCATAATAGGTACAATTTTGAGCATAATAGGCGGGTGCCTACACAAGTGACAACATTTTTACATAAGTGCTAAATCAGTGGTGTAGCTAAGGTGGGTACTGGTAGGTAGCAGGCCCAACCAATCATTTCCAGTGCCCTACCAACTCAGGTACTCACTGTACGTAGCTAGCTATAGCTAAATTGTGCAATACTGGGTGCAATATGAAGCTACGTAACTAATAATCATATTGTAAACAAAACATACATACAGCTAGTGTCTTACTAGAGATGACAAATTTTAGCTGTAAAATGCCACCAAATTGAATCTCAGCATGTAATTTTCAAAAATTTCCTGTGGGGGCATGCTCCCAGACCCTCCTAGGTACAGCATGCTGGATAATGTGCTTCGCACATCATGGTTGCTGCAGCTTGTACGGATACAATGGTGCCCAACCAATCCTTCTGGGCTAGCTACGCCACTGTGCTAAATATATATCCAACCCATAGTTTAAGCATACTTTTCTTATATGCTGATAGAGGGTTGAGATTTGAAGAAAGCTTTTTACAGTTCCTAAAAACCAGGAAGATATTTTTGATTTTGCATAATGTTTTGTGGATATTGATTTGGTGAAGGATGATGTTTCATGTTGTAGGTGTGATCAGAACTTGACATTTCATGCATTTACTGAGCTATACAAGTTAGCATAAAAAGTTCTATTATCATCAATGATTATCACATATAACACTACCAGTTATATTTAATTATATCCAATATGTACAGGCACAAATCAGTTAGTGTCCTATAAGAGTATGCTGTGAAAAGGATTTATACAATGCTTATGGTACGTATGTTCCTTTCCTTGTGTAATAGCTAACAATGATATCCTGTACTGCCACTTGTACTTAGATATGTACAGTAAGTGGGGTTTAACTGACATGTACTAAGGGGCAACCACCCACAAGATGCTCAGTATTGTGTGACAGCAATGGTTGAATTGGGGATGGACAATTAGTGGTGGAGAAGACAATTACAGTTCCCTTCCCCCTCTGTTGGCTACGCTACTGTTCCTTGTAACTTATGTTGAGTTAGACTTTGGTTTCATTAGTGCTAAAGTAGTTTCACTACAGCAACAATCTGAATAAAAGTCTTTCAAGCAACAGTTAACAGGCTTGCACAAACATACAAAATACCTACTGTGTTGGCTTCAATGGCACGAATCTTGTTTAAAATGCTGCATAACTGACAAGTCATGATACTGTGTTTCGTAGAGTAACAAGAAAGCTGGATGATAATTTATTAATATAGTCCATCCAGTGGTCATCATCTAGTACTTTCCTCCTTTGATGTGTGGCTGCCTTGAAATGATGTATTGCTATTGTATGATGTTGTAGCAGAACAAAATAATTATGGTGAATTAATTCTATTTTGTGTACATATTTCTTCTGCAGATGTGTGTATCAATGAGAGGTAATTTTTTTTACATGGTCCCACCTCTGAGTTATTGGTTTGCAATCTTACATCGACTGCAAATGTTTCAAGTAGTATGAAACAATTAGCAGAGCAAGAATGGGGAATTCATAGCAGCCAAATTACTCAGGGGCGTAGCCAGGGGGGATTCAAAGGGTTTGTACGAACCCCCTTTTCAGAGTTCAGTTTTTTAAATCGTGATACTGGTTAACTAGAACTGAATTAACTTACACAAATCCACTGAAATGGGTAGCTACAGGTCTTCAGGCAGAGGAATTCAAGTACCTCTACTCGCTATTGCGAATGAATTTATAAGAATACACATGTTTACACGTGTACACGTGTTTACATGTGCACACCTACGAAATTCTATACTTAGGGCAGAACCCCCCTTTTGGAAATCCTGCCTACGCCCCTGTTACTCTTACTAATGAAGGCAAGAAGATGCCCCATTGTTTTTACATGATTCAAACATATATGTGTCAATCAAACAATGCTTATCTGGTGGTGCTAAAGAGTGTGAAATTTGTGGTGAGATGGCTCAATACAATTGTGATGAATGTAAGCAAGAATTTTGTGGTGATTGTTGTTCAACGGTGCACCAACACAAAAAAACAAAGATCACAAACCCTGCCTAATAGTATGTATGATGATAGTGGGCCTATGTTTCATGTAGTGAAAGAAGTTGATGGAATGGGAAGTGGTGGCTAGGTACATCTTTCCCATCAAAATAGTGATGCGCGCTCATGCACTTGCTTTCACCAAAATGTTTAAAAATACAAAGCGAATCATCCCAATTTCCAGCCAACTGAAACCCTTTTGGGAATAGTGACAGATTTGTCAGATGCTGAAATAAATGGATTAAAAAGGAGCGTTGGAGAAGATTCAGCCATGCAATTACTGAAAGGTTGCAAGGTGCATTGGATCAGATCCTGGCACCGTGTACGTGACAGCCGAGAGTTGTTCATAGTATGCAAAAGGTTAAAGAAAAGCAAATATTCACAAAATTGCTACAGCCATTACACACTGCGATGGCCCTAGTGCACTAGAATACTTTACAGTATTAATATTGTACTCGCAATCATCTGTAAAAACTCTACTTACTGTTATAAAAAAATTGTCATTGAAAGAGGTGGAATTTCTGGACAAAAACTGCAATTGGACTGCTGCTAAGAAATAGGTTGAATGGTGGATCAGGTTCCAACACCTCAAAATGCTACATAAAAATCATGCTGACATGGATATTAATACTTGGAAGAGATGTCCATCATCAGCCAATGCTGTTAAATGGAAGATTAGAGATTGCAAAACTGTTACTCCACAATCGTTACTTCCTGCATTATTTAATCTATACAAAATGGACAAAACCATTTGTACTAAATATGTTGTTGTAAATCTGGGACATTTAGAGTCCTACAATAACCAAAAGTCAGGCTAAAAAGCAAGAGACTGCAACCAAAAGGATGACATCAGCAAGAAGCAGAATGCACCCGTCCACCAGATAAGCAAGATGACTTTACCATGACTAAAAAAAGGTCTGTGTATAGCTTCAATAGTGGGCCAATTTATACTTTACGGGGTTTTCATTGTTATAATAGACTTTAGGTAGTGGCTGCTTTTGCTTTGAGTGTGTCTCAGTCCTTGGCCTGATGACTCGATGAGTCTTGATATGCTGTGTTGCTTGATTTAAAAATAGTTGCAGAGTTGCATATTATTATTATTACTATTTATCTTATGCGCAGATCTAAACCTTCGGTTTCCAGTAGACCACATAGTAGCTTGTCAAGGCATGTATATCATAAAGTATGTTTATGCATGTATATCTCATGCGTGGACTTATAGTGTTCAATGTACATAGTTTGACATGGTAACTACTACATAATTACATGAGTTATATTGTAATATAGCTTGAGTAGTGAGGTCAAGAGGGTAATGCTGCCTGCGGTCTCAACAATGAGTACTCTACAGTATCTTTTGTACAGTATCACTAAATGGTACTTTAACTGGTATATAGTATTTTTTAATGTATGATGTCATCAATGTAAAAAAGTAAAGGTAAGCATGTTAAATAGTGTAAAGGAAGAAAATATTTAGCTTTGTTCTTCAAAGTGTTAAATATTGGGTTGTTTTTCAAAAGAATGCTGTATTTTGTTGAAAATAAACCTCAGTCAGTGCCTTTGATCCTCCCATACAAAATACTTTATAACAGTTAGCTATTATTATTCAAACTTACAATACTGGAAGTTTGAGGTTTTCTGGCCAAGACATCACCCCAAAACCCGCCTCACAAATATACCTGCATGGTGCCTTGGCAGTATTGGTTACGTATAGTCAAGCCCAAAAGCCTTCAGTGCAACCTGAAACAATTCCAATAGCGTAAGCCACCAACTATTGGCACCATTTTGTCTAGCAAATGTAATTCTTTTTTGGAATGATGTATTATATGAACTTCCGGTTTGCACTATTCAATAGAGCTGTCTCTTAAAATTTGATGTCCCTTAGCACACCAAATTTTAATAGCTCATGTGAGTGATCATCATGTTGTGAGTGAAATTGCAAAGCGTATCATGTGCCAATTATCGGAATGGGTATGTATCATCGGCATTCTGTACTTTGGTGATTGACCAATTATCGGCAGATTTTGCAAATTCGTCAATACCTTTCTGGTGCCTTGTTGGTTCATTGTGAAAGTTTGTGGGATATACAGTCCTTAGATAACTCTGTTTCACACAAGTTTTACGAAGATGGGGCCAGCCGTTCGAGAGATAAGGTAAGAATCAAAGCATACTGGTTTTCAATGCATAATTATTTTACGTAACTTCATATATTCCATAGTCTGTATAATTTACAAGTGCCGATAATTGGTACCTGCTGATAATTGGTGACTTATGCTAGATTGATATGAATTTTTTATCCAGTAGAACTTTCTACTGACTGACTAACTGACTGATTCCTTCAATCAAGTAACTTGATAATCGTTAAGGCTACAAGCTTGCATTGTTAAACATCATTTCAGCCCGACTAGCTGGTGCCTTTGGCATACCACAGTACCTATATACAATGTATGCACACATCATGGATTATGTCCCATTTCTTTTCACTGGCAGTGCAAAATGTCAGTTTGTTAGCACATACAATTTCTTCTATGCTGATTATCATGTTTATCTTGAACAAAATGGTATGTATTTCCATAGTGGCCAGATTTACTGCAATGGTGTTTCTCGTATCTGTAAGGCTGTATAATGGTAGAAGAAGGCATATCAGTTTGAACATTTTATACAATAATTATGTTTTGTGCAACTTAATCAGTTATGTCTTATGCATATGGCTAGTTATGTACATGCATGTTTCACAAGAAACATAGCAGTGCATTGTAGCAGGTGGTTTTATCCGTGAACTTACGGGCTATCATATTAAATTTACAGCAGTAGACATGCCAGAGAAAGGGCTTCGGCCCAGATCCAGCCACATATGGCATAATTCTCAATATTGTATAATATAATGCATGTACATTTTGATAATTAATTATATGCATATAGCTCACAGAATGATATTGGTGTCATCTACAACCCACCTGACTTGAGTTTGGTGGGGAAAAGCATTAAAATGAAGTTTTCTATAAAAGTGATACAAAGGGACAGTAATTTCATATGATGGAAGGAGTGGGAAGTATATGGTGTATACCTTCCTTGTGACAAACAGACTGTTTTTATTTTACCTGGTGATAGATTGCAGTAACTAAGAAGTGGCTGGGGTAGATCCAGACTTTTTAAAAGGAGGGTTCCACTCTGGAATTGTAATTTCAGCACAGTCGTGAGTGGAAGACCAAAAAAAGAGTTCATTACCTGCTACCCCTCACCAGCTAGCTATATTTATAACTACATAGATAGCTTGCTACACTGCTCCTCTAAAGAATACTGTGACTGCTCTAATAGAGTAGTAAGAGACTTCCAAAAGCCAAAAGGGGGCTTCATGGAACCCTTTGAACCCCCCTGGATCTGCCCCTGAGTGGGGAAGTGTAGTATATACTTTCCTTGTGACAAACATACTGTTTTCATTTTACCTGATGATCCTGACATAAATTGCAGTAACTAAGTAGTAGGGAAGTGTAGTGTATACTTTCTTGCGACAAACTGACAGTTTTTATGTTAAATACCCAGTGATCCTGACTTAGACATCATTAATATAGCTGCATGCATGCAAAGCTTATATATTCAAAATAATTTCCAGCTCATTCACATGTGATCATGTTGCATCACATGACCTTTGTATCACAAGGTTTGCAACATGAGGATTTCCAAACCAGAGCAGTACCAGGCACACATCACAATACTATAATTGTTTAACAAGAAATCTTGTTTAACAATGCTCACGTGATTAATTTGCATTACGCATTACGTGACCTTAGTATCATGTATCAGGTGATTTGCAACATGAGGATTTCTTAACAAAGAATCTCGTTTAACAATGCTCACGTGATTAGATTGTATAACGTGATTAGATTGTATCATGTGATTTACGAAGTTACGTAAAATCTTTCCCAGGAGTAAGGCTATCAAGTGTATATCCTACCTTCTACCAGCATTTTACGTGAGCGTAAAGTACGTAAAATCTTCCCATGAGTGACCCAAGGGTATAGTGACGTTTTTCCTTCCCATGAGTGACCCATGGGATTGCTCACGTTAAATCTTCCAATGGGAGCCCCATGGGATTAAGTCGAGGGGTCCGCCACGACCTTAAAATCCTGTACGAGATTTCGAATCCCACGAAATTTCAGGCAAGATTCCGGATTCCAAGAAATATTTAAATTACTGAAATCCAATTAACAAAATTAAAATCCTGTACTCAAACAAAATTAATGACACGCTAGCCCTACAGCAATGCGTGGAAAGGTAACAGCTACCTCGAGGTACTCTCTTGGATAGACGATCAGTGCCTCGGACACTCTCCTCGAATGCTTGCGAGCTCAGACAATGCTGCTCAACTTCGTGTTCAACTCGCACCTAATTCGGCACCTAAACTTCATTAGCTACTCATTGTAGACTTCGCTGTACCTGGGATAGGCTCTGGATTCGCCTTGTGGTTCGCTGTTAATCGGAGACTCAACTACAGACTCGGCAAAACTCGAGACTCGACTATTCAGCAGTTCGACTCTACACTCGTGCTCTGTTGAATCCATAAAAGCTCTTAAACACCTATATAGACACAGTAAGTTTAAAGCGAAGTGAAATTAACAGCTCAAGGCAAGTTATAACAGGCCAACAAGCTTATAGCTGCATCTCGAGCTGCATACCACGAGTTGAACGCTATTAGAATATCCGGAATTATTCGGAAATTCACGGACTTTAATCAACCAAAAGATTCCAGATTCCAAGGCAAGATTCCAGATTTTGTGCGAGATTCCGAGGGATTCCAAATGACTTGTACGGGATTCCAGCCCGTGACGGACCCCTCGGATTAAGTGCATTTTTACGTCAAGATGGGTACGACCCGCTATCCGGTACTATATTTAGTAAGAAGAACGTCAGTAACCTGAAGGTGAAGAAGAAACCAAAGCTGAACCGGAGCGTAACCCTAACGCTAATGTTACTTTTCATGTCCCCTAAAGTCGAATGCTCGGGGAAACTAGTAGATGAGTCCCCTAAAGTTGAATCAGTGCTCGGGGAAACTACTAGACGCGAATATAAAAACCTTTGGATTCAGTAACCACTTCCTTTTTTATTCACGTGACTGCTGGACGGATATCCACTGCCAATAATATACCCCTCCTGTTAACACAGCAATTTTTAGGGACATTGGAAACAGCTGAAATGGAAAAGAAAACTGAAACTGAAAAACTAAAATTGGTCAAAACTTCATATTAACCGGTACCTCTTAACAAAGACCACCTCTGTAATAAGACCACCTGTATAATAAGACCGCCTCTAATAAAACCACCTCTAATAGTTATGTCGAGCAGGTCCAACAAATATGGCCAAGGTGTACTCATAATGTAATAAAGTATCACTGAATCAATAAATCAGTCAGTACTTAACAATTAATAATTTAACTATGCAACTCTTAAATCATACACAATTCATGAGAAATCCATTATCAATTCAAGTATCAGCAGAGTAAATTATGCATGCAATTGCTCCATTTTCATTTGTGACATGACCATGGACTTTAGGCCTTGGCACAGTAAGATAGTATATCCTTTCGTACAACCCTGCAGCTTTTAAGTACTGACTGATTTGATTGATACTTTATTACATTGAGTATCCTTGGCCATATTTGTTGACATAACTACTATAATGAGGTAGTTTTATTAGAGGCGGTCTTATTATACAGGTGGTCTTATTACAGAGGTGGTCTTTGTTAAGAAGTACCTCTTAATATGAAGTTTTGACCAATTTTAGTTTTTCAGTTTCAGTTTTTCAGTTTCAATTTTCCATTTCAGCTGTTTCCAATGTCCCCAATTTTAACACATGCATGCAATCTCTTGTATACAGAAAAACAATTATGAATATCAAGACTCACAGTAGTGAGGCGTGCAGCCAAGAAAATACGAAGCGCACGCCCAATTAAAAGATGCGCGGCCACTACTGTGAGTTTGTTAGACGCAATCTGTGAATTTGCGCTGCGCATTTTGTGAATGTTATAATAGCTATGTAAGGAACATGGGTCAAGACACATTAGTTCCGTTTTATATATTGACTATCTCTTTCCTTTGCGTACTCTGCAGCTGGCCTGGATAAGGTGCACTGTCTTTCTCTCTGCTGCCCTCTGCATACTACAGCATTTGTGGTTGCAGGTTCATCTGGTTTTGATCAGCTGATATCTCTCCATGTGGGTTAGCTTTGATGGGCACAGGGACTATAGCTACCGAATCCAGCCTGTTATACTTTTTCTAGCAGTTGTCCAGCACATGCATACAAACACAGCGCATGTGCTGCACCATGAAATGTGTATCAGCACATAAGGTTTGCATGGTGCATTGTAACTTGTGTCCAACATCATATCTCTGATGTCCAAGTCTTATCCAGTCCAAACGGTACATGTACTTATAGTTTCACTCTCACATCCCATGCATGCAGATAACATATTCCAAACTAAATAAGAAATCATAATTTTGAGGTAAAGTGCTGGAAGGAATTTTACACTTGTGTAGGAAGCATGGTTCCTACACGTGTAGGAAGCATGGTTCCTACACGTGTAGTGCTTTATTGAGAATTTTGCCAGAATTTTGTAGGAAATATTCCTGAATTTTGTAAGAAAGATTCCTACACTTGGCACAAAGTGTAAGACATCTTCTTGCAGTGTAGGAATCATTCCTACAAGTGTAGAAATCATTCCTACAAGTGTAGGAATCATTCCTACAAGTGTAGGAATCATTCCTATAAGTGTAGGAATCATTCCTACAAGTGTAGGAATCATTCTTACAAGTGTAGGAATTGTTCCTCTAATTCCTACACTTGTATGAATTATTCCTACACATTATGTCATGTGTAGGAATCTTTCTTACAAAACTCAACAGTGCAGGAATATTTCCTATAAAATTTCTTAATGTTGCCCTACACGTGTAGGAACCATGCTTCCTACACAAGGATAAATTTTGGTACATCACAGAAAATATGCTGTGTTTTTGAGAAAAAAATTGCCACATCTTAAAGTTTTGGTTTCTGATTTAGTTTGGATGTAACACAATAATTATGTGGTTACATAATGCCACCTATGTGTGATACAGTTATTAGTGCAAACATATACAGCTATAGTGTTTGGAATCAGGTACGTATGCTCTGTGATACATATCATTATACTCCAATGCATGAGTTACAAAGGCGCAGCTCCATTTGATGAACAGCAAGGCCCAGAAAAGGTATATCCACTTTCATCTTACCTCGCTGTAACCACATGTCTTCCTAACCACCATTCATGGTACCCCCATGAGCAACTATTGCACCCGACCTATGCATGAAGTCCACACATAAATTTGTTTATACAACTAGACCTCACCAATCAGCTCTATCATCATCCAAACTAACCATTCCACAAGAATGACAATAGTCATCCAATGATTCTAAATAAACAAACATTATCTGTTAATGCGCATGACACATCATAACTCATTGGTACAACAGACAATGAAAAGAAATTCACTAATTAACCCATAGAAATCCAACTATTCATCAAGAAGGTAGATACACATGAACAAACACAATGTGAACAAACGCGCACGTGTTTACTTAATGGTACACAGAATGTGATGATAGGCATGCCCCTGAAATTTTAGCCTTTCAAGATCACTTATACTGACTGCTCTAGAACAAGTGACTGTTGTATTAGAGTGTCTCAATCTTTTTGTTATCAGAAAATTGATGGTGGGCTCCATAAATTGATAGTATGTTTAAAAATTGTTAATTAAAAAATGAAGTAGGGATCTATACAATAAAAAGTAGTGAAACAAGAGATGAATGCTGATATTACAGCATAGCTCGGTGAGAAAGTCCCTACTTTGGCATTGAGCAAAAATGACTATAGCTAATGTGCCAAAGTAGGGACTTTCCCATCGAGCTATGCAGTAATACCATTATTCATCTCTTGTTTCACTACTTTTTATTTCATAGATCCCTACTTCATTTTTAAATTAATAATTTAAAAAAAATACTAGTTTGTTAGTTTTTATTGTAGCACAGCTAGTTATACAGTGTAACTTGAGAGCTTGCTATTAAGTTCCTGTACAGCTTATTAAAGTACGTACTATGCCAAAATTGAAAGCATAGTAGCTAGTGTGCATAGGCCCATATAGTAGCATGTGTGTGTGTGTGTGTGCGTGCGTGCACGTGCATGCGTGCATCTGTTACTAAGAAGTCAAGTACCTGGGTGGTGCATGGCATTCTGGTGCTGGTTTGTCAGGTGGCAGTAGAGTACAGTTGCTAGAGGCTATGCTTTTGCACTCTGTGTGTGTACTGTGTAGTATATCAAGACTCACGGTAGTGAGTCGCGCGGCCAGTAAAGCAGAAACGCGCGCCGCAGACAATAAATGACGCGACCACTACGTGAGGATTTTACAAGAACGAACGTTGTCAAATTCAGCCTTCCTGTAATCCACCCATCACTTACGCTATCTCTCTGAAACTCTGGAGTTGAACTCATCGTGTCACTAGTAACTACCACACAAGCAGTGAAGCAAATCCATGCCGATTGTTTCGTGATCGAGGTTGCCGACATCAAAGGTGAAGTTTCATTTATTATTTTTTTTTAATTTATTTTTTATCGCATGCGGTTAGACGCAACCGCAGGTGTATACCTTGCGTTCCTTTGTGCATTCCGAACATTGATCGCCCTGTTATCGCTTCAGTATTCACTCAATCACCTCAAGATTCACATCATCGATTTCACCATACATGATTACCCTACAGTCGTGATTTCAGCACCAAACGAAGTTTCAGTCGTCCTCAGTTGACCTAGAGGCCAAATACAAATCCCAGATTGTTGTTTTCCGCAATACTCGCTTGGCATGTAGGGAAATGTGTCTTTGAACTGTTCTAAAAGTTTCGTTCAGATTGAAACATTTGTTTTCGAGAATGGCTAGTTTGAAATTTGAATTTAGTCGCCCCGCGTCATTTGCTCTCTAAGAATTTTACTCGGAATTTAAAGAATGACGCAGAGCACAACTGCGGTCACTGGGTATTGATGAACTGGCGCTCTATGTAGTTAATCAGTACATATAGCCACCAAGAAGTGTGCTGCCATAGATTATAGTCCATAGATATAATCTATGGTGCTGCATACCATCCTTCGTTTTGAAATTAGTCGCCCCCACATAATTTGTCCCCTCTAAGGGCGCGGCTTAAAGAATGACACAAGAGTACAACTGCGGTTACCAGTTGTTGACACAAGCTGTGAGTAATTAGCACATGTAGCTAGCTTAAAAAGGAAGTGTGCAAAATCGCCTAATACAATTGTCACCATGCATTATTGCATTTTATAGCACCCCCACACAAAATTACACATGTAATTACAACATACAGAGGAGACACATGAATACCAAACACTTTTCACAACAATAATGTAAGAATTGTACAATAATGACTGTAATATAACTGCTATGCAAATGTTTTCCAGTGGCCCGCCATGGTAGCAAGTCTCACATGATGGCATGTATATTCATCCAAGGGAGTAACGTGTAAGTATGATGACAACAAGTTGGTATGACTTCATTTGTAGAATCCAGATGAGTGGGTGTGGCTCCAGCATGTCTAAACGGTTAACAAACATTCCTGTTATAAATACGTGCTAGAGTTGCAATATAATAGTATAGTATTTAAATGCAATAATACATAGTCTCCATTGCATCACTATCAAACGACACTAAGTGGAGGATATTGTTGCATCTCTAGTATGTACACTCTATCTATCAGTACAACCTGTCTTAATGGCCACTAGTATAGAAAGACAACCACTCTTGAAAAGCCAATTCCAATTGAGAATTTATACACTGTTACCTGCTGAATGAGTGAAGGTGGCAATAAACAAGTTCCACCGTAATTTATACACGTGATCTGATCCTGTATATTCTGTCAGTGGATGAGATCCACTTGGCCAGGACAAAATGTGACTCAAGTGCCCTGGATGATCCATACTCAACCAACTTATGACCCAGTGGCACAATGGAACTGACTATTTATAGAGAATACAATTATATTTATTTCTAAGATGTGTGGATGTGTGGACACATTACAACACATTACATGTACATACAAGACATGCTACGTACTGTTTTAGAATTTCAAGTCACCACATTATACACGTACCAGTCAACAATGCTTCATAGTGCCCATCAGTAAACCTGAAGAAAAGTTTCGAAAAATAAAAATTCACATAAGTACAATGAAACCTCATTAATATGGCAGGCTGTGGGACCAAAAACTTTGGCCTGAATAACAAGGTGGCCTTATTAATGAGGTCATAAGTAATGCTTAGCTATATTTGGGACCTACTAGAGGTGGCCAATATAATGAGGTGGTCTTATTAAAGAGGTGGCCACTAAGTGAGGTTTCACTGTACATATAGTTCACAATATTGTGAACAATATTAATGGTTAACAATATACACTGAAACCTGCAGGTCACTTCTTGTGGAAGATTGCTCTCTACACAAAATGACACATTCAGAGATTGTATTTAGATGGATGATACAGTAATGCATTGTGACTTCAATACTCGTGATGTGTCACTGCTAGGCAGCAACCATATACACGGCACTGCCACATCGCACTTGCTCGCACACACAATTTTGCTAAAGATTTTACAAATTGATAATTAAGGGGTGTGGCAACTAGCTGTTTCGCTCGCAAGACTGTGTGGCAGCTGTTTCCCTTCTGTACAAGTGGCCACCAAGACAGGTCCACTGTGGATGAAAGCCAGGCATTAGATATTTGGTATTTCATGTGTTGAAGATATTCCAGGGCTTCTGGTAGTCTCAAATCTCACCACAGTTTACTCAGGCAGTGTTGTGGTCACCACTAAACTACTGGAATGCTGTGTTATGTTCATCTTATGCTTGGCTACTATATTGTAGAACTGAAAAGGATACTCTGAAAAATATATCCTATGGATAATGACTTCATCACTTTCTTCATCAGGAGCTTATAAGGACCAATAGTGAAACTTTTTACACTTGGGGCTGACAGTCAACTGCCTATGTCTGAAGCAGTGCCTTTGGTGCTCTTAACAGATTGGCTGCCCCCTTGCTACCAGCACTCACTGTCTCATACGCTGTCATACACTAAATCCATCTCTATAGCCAGTTAGAACAGCATGCTTCTTACCTTTTTTTAAGGCCGCTTAATGCAGCCACCTCTTTAAAAGGCAAGGTAAGAAAATTTTGTCCCTACGGCCTGAATAATGACCAGTTTTCACTGTACTACTATTAGTGATTAGTGATCATGGGGGATTATTTATTAAGATACTATGATATACAAACGCTACAACCTCTAAATATAGCAGTAAATTTTTACCCTGGTCCAATGTCTCGTAATAATCGCGACTTCGTGAGAGACTCTACTGTGACAAATACATGTTTATCATGATATGTGCTAATCGCCTTTTTACAATTAAGTTTTACAACACAAATACATGTATAGTTAAACTCACCAATTGCGACTAAATCCCTTCAACACGAAAAGACAACTAATGAGACAACCTTGGAGACAACAGCCACACAAGCCTATTCTGGTGCGTTTATTTAGTAGTAATATAAATTTTAAAGGCGTTTATTTACAACAGGACATAATTACGCGCCCCTCTATTGTCTCTGTACATACTTGCCTTTTCTTTACTATTCTCATTTCATTTCACAAGATCTCTTGGCAGGGGCGTAGCTTCTTCACTTGAATTAGTCAATGCTTGAAGTAGATCGAGATACTCTAATAGAACAGTCACATTTCTACAAGTGCCATATTTTTATATTGTAAAGTCTGTAAGTAGCTAGTAATTTAAACTATACAATCCGATGCTAAGCAAAAGTTGTAACTATGCTAAATATTGATTGCTGTGTTACAGCTGTTTTGTGACTGCTCTAATAGAGTATTTTGATCGTTTCAATGCAGTACAAGATGAAAGGCAAAGCGTTGTTAAGGGTTTAATAGTTAAAATGGGTGTTAGTTGATTGCAGTTGCATGCCACTAACAGGGCCGCCCTGAGAAATTAGAGGGCCCAGGGAAAAGAGTTAAAGAGGGGCCCAGGGGCAAGGAAGGGTCTAGATCCTGACTGCTCTATTAGAGTATATCGATCTTTCTTTAAACAGGTATTCAAGTGGCCCCTTTCGGGCTGTGGTAGGGGCAAAATACCCCAGTTACCCCCAATGTGGGCGGCCCTGGCCACTAAAATTACAGTTTTATTTTAATATTCTGTCACTGTAATCTGGGGTTTCTGTCAAAACCATGGAAACTCATCTACTGTTATCAACAGTACATTGCTTATTCTAACAAAAAGTATTGAAATCCCATCCAAAAACAGCTTATAGCTGTAAAAAAAGTGCGCGTCCAAGTAAAGCAGAGTTAACTACGACAAAAAGTAATGATATCATAATGCGGCCATGTGCGAGGTGTGCAAGTTGTAAAATTAATATTAGCTAATCAGATAATACAATATTATTGTTAAAGTGTTAATGAGAACTATGTGATGCTGCTAGTTTTTAAGTGTGTGAGCATCTTCATAAATGCCACATAAATTTAATTCTCAATAAAGCAATGTGTATAGATTCTCTGATAGTAATAAATAGTTTGAGTTTGGCCGCCTTTCCTGTATACAGCAATGCTACGAACAAAGGAAAGGTGGCCAAACTCAAACTATTTATTACTATCAGAGAATCTATACACATTGCTTTATTGAGAATTAAATTTATGTGGCATTTATGAAGATGCTCACACACTTAAAAACTAGCAGCATCACATAGTTCTCATTAACACTTTAACAATAATATTGTATTATCTGATTAGCTAATATTAATTTTACAACTTGCACACCTCGCACATGGCCGCATTATGATATCATTACTTTTTGTCGTAGTTAACTCTGCTTTACTTGGACGCGCACTTTTTTTACAGCTATAAGCTGTTTTTGGATGGGATAGTTAGTACAGATCCCTACTTATAACTCATATATAGTATCATTTTTAATAGGGTTGTACAAATATATGAATCGTTAGTTGTTTGCCTGTGCTACTTTTAAATCGATTAATACCTTACACATATTTAATTTCAGGAATTAAGTGGCAATAGATAATAGATATCGTATGTGGCAATATATACTATAGCTGAATTCTGGCACATTGTGCATGATTCAAAATTTTACCCAAATTGTTCAGTAATTCATTCAGTTAGACATCCAAATATCTGGGTACTTAATTTGACATTTGTTGCAGGCCTAAAACTACAGATTTAGGCACATACTGATAACAGTGGTATAATTTTAAGCATAATACTATAAGTGCTTGAAGCGTGAAGCTTAATGTTAGCTTAATAGGCAGACTATTGTGCTTTACTATAAATTTTTTCCTGGTGTCATGGAAAAGAATAGCATCCTCTAATAGAACAACCAGTAACTCTAATAGAGCAGTCAGATAAGTACCATATATATAACAACAAATATTGGCAAGACTAATATTTGGTGATTTGCTAAACATTTGCAGTGAAATACTCTTCATTTACTTATACATTAATGCTGCACAGTTACACGTGAAGCTGTAAGCAGCTGACCAAAGAACAAAGTGTGCATGCTGTATGATCCTGAAATGTCTGCCTTGTGGATTTAGTCATGATCATTTACTGCATGCATCAGCCTGGTTACCCTGCACCTAATCACCAACTATAGTCCATATAAGTTATAGGTCTGTCCCTGGTGGAGTAGTTATTAACAAACAAACATTCTTGAATGCTCTATTAGAACATTAATTGAAGTGGTAGAGTGACTGCTCTATTAGAGTGCTACAGTCATTTAGCAGGAAGATCTAAGAATGCTGCAAAGAAGCATTGTACTGTGGCATAATGACCTTCACTAGGTACTTTTTTCATCAGTTATTCCTGTTTCCGTTTTTCACTCCATCACGTTACCATTTTTCTAGAATTCTACCTACCCTACTTTACTGTCTAATGAGTAGTACTTCAACAAGTAATAGCTCTTTATAATCCTTAGATGCAATAAATAAAAAAACTTTAATTGTGGGTTTTAATTATTGCAAAATGTTGCAGCTTTTCATTCAAAGATTCGAATCTTTCATTTATGTTATAAAATGTATATACATATAAACCACTGTACAACCTATATGCATTAATTGCATTGAATGACAAAAATAGTCTACCATATAGTTAATTGCAGATCAGAGGGATCTAAATTTTAAAGCAACCCTTGCATGCTTTGTAATGATACCAAGTCATTTAACATATTGGCAGTGTTGGGATAGTTGCTTTTTAAATGTAACTTGTTACATATTTAGAACTGAACTATCAAGACTCACGGTAGTGAGGCGCGCGGCCAGTAAAGCAGAAACGCGCGCCGCAGACATAAATTACGCGACCACTACAAGTGAGGATTTTACAAGAATGAACGTTGTCAAATTCGGCCTTCCTGTAATCCACCCGTCACTTACGCTATCCCTCTGAAACTCTGGAGTTGAACTCATCGTGTCACTAATAACTACCACACAAGCAGTGAAGCAAATCCATGACGATTGTTTCATGATCGAGGTTGCCGACATCAAAGGGGAATTTAATAGTTTCATTTTTTTTTTAATCGCATGCGGTTAGACGCAACCGCAGGTGTATGCCTTGCGTTCCTTTGTGCATTCCGAACATTGCCCTGTTATCGCTTCAGTATTCACTCAATCACCTCAAGATTCACATCATCGATTTCACCATACATGATTACCCTACAGTCGTAATTTCAGCACCAAACGTGACGAAGTTTCAGTCGTCCTCAGTCCACCTAGAGGCCAAATACAAATCCCAGATTGTTGTTTTCCGTAATACCCGCTTGGCATGCAGGGAAATGTGTCTTTAAACTGTTCTAAAAGTTTCGTTCAGATTGAAACATTTGTTTTCGAGAATGGCTAGTTTGAAATTTGAATTTAGTCGCCCCGTGCAAAATCGCCTAATACAATTGTCACCATGTATTGCATTTCATAGCAGCACCCCACACGAAATTACACATGTAATTACAACATACAGAGGACACATCAATACCAAACACTTTTCACAGCAATAATGTAAGAATTGTACAATAATGACTGTAATATAACTGCTATGCAAATATTTTCCAGTGGCCCGCCATGGTAGTAAGTCTCACATGATGGCATGTATATTCATCCAAACACAATGGGAGTAACGAGTAAGTATGATGACAACAAGTTGGTATGACTCCATTTGTAGAATCCAGATGAGTGGGTGTGGCTCCAGTATGTCTAAACAGTTAACAAACATTCCTGTTATAAATACGTGCTAGAGTTGCAATATAATAGTATAGTATTTAAATGCAATAATACATAGTCTCCATTGCATCACTATCAAACGACACTAAGTGGAGGATATTGTTGCATCTCTAGTATGTACACTCTATCAGTACAACCTGTCTTAATGGCCACCAGTATAGAAAGACAACCTCTCTTGAAAAGCAAATTCCAATTGAGAATTTATACACTGTTACCTGCTGAATGAGTGAAGGTGGCAATAACCCATAATTTGGTGCGGTATTGCTGGAAGTCATAGTAAATGTATAATGATTGGCATGGTACTGTTAGTACTGTAGTTGTCTTGTCCTTTGTAGTCAATGTGTGTATGACTTTCTTCGTTGTATGTGCCTTACACACACCATACATACACATTCAGCAGTTTGTATGGTGTGTTACTGAAAATGTACTGTATTTACTTGACTTGCGCTGTAGGGGTTTAGAATACAACCCTTTGAATAGTGCTGCACCAGCATTATTTGAGGGTGCGGTACAGCTGTTTTAACCTGCCACTACTAGCTATTCTGTATAAATATAACAATCACAATTTCAAGTCCTTGTAACACAACCATATCATGCCTTTGTGTTACTTAGTCAGTTTACTAACTAATACAGAATTTTGATCATGCGACAGCCTTTTAAGTTAACCAGGGCTATGCCTTCCATTAATCAAGATAGAGATGAATACTATAGGTAATAATGAGTATTGATAAAATATGTGACCGTCTCAGCAAAAACCCGACTTGTTCACACAAGCATGTGTATTGAAAATCGAAATTTAAAAATAATTCGTAAAATTATGCATGCTACAAAAAAACGTATGGTGTAGTATGGTGTAGTATTAGTGTCAAAATAGTACAGTATTATGGTAGATACAGTGTAATTTTTTTGTGTGGGTGAAGCCAGGTGTTGAAATTACAATGAGTTGCACAATTAATTTTTGATGGGTGATGGAATATTTATGAGGGCAGTATAAATAAATTAAAACTGCACATAGATTATTTTCCATAGGGTGATGAATATTTCTGAGGGCGGTATGATTTTTTAAAAAGGTCGATTCAATACTATGATTAATTTTGGCGAGGGCTATTAAATATTCATCGCCCTGAGCATTTGCATATCCATGGTAACCGTAAATGACGTTGGCTGACACACCCCGCCGCCATATTGCTGTACCGAAACACGTGGACAGTGGTTAGTGAGTGGCGTATCTCATGGTTTACTGTTTATTCAAGGTTTTACGGCTTATTCAAGGATTAATTGTTTGTTTATTTGTTGCTTAAATATGGTTGGATGTGCGATAATCAACAGCTCCAAGAAGTCATCCAAGACTAAATGTGACCGGATTTGCAAAAAGGTACCTTTTTCACACACAAAATTTGACCCATTTTTTGAACTTTAAAGCTTCATAACTTTTTGATCATGGCATATAATTGCTTAAATTTTTCAGTGAATCTAGCTACAGTATCTGGCTACATTGTGATGATAAGAGCAAGTTAATCAGTATAAGGAGTCACATGTTATATCGTTCTGTTTGCTGCTATGTCAAATGTGTGGAAAAGGTACCTTTTCGCAAATCCGGTCACAAATGTTCATTTTATAGGCTTCCAGCCATTATTCAGCATCAAGGTCAGCAAATGTTGGAGATTACTAGAGAGCGAAGGAGGGCCTGGCTGAAAGCTATTTCGAGAGAGGATTTAACGGAGGAGAAGCTAGCAAATGTCTGGGTTTGCGAGTGTCATTTTGTGGCTAGTGAGTACAGTATCTATTGAAAGTGCATGCATTGATTATATACAAAATATTTTATAGTGTATTATTTGTTATACTTGTACACTGTATGCGTGTTGGCTTTCAGTTCAGATTATACATTTCCTGAGTAGCTAGGAAATTTATAATCCATGATTTGATATCATTGATACTCATGAGTTTAACATTTGTCAAATGATCTGTAGGGAAGCCTGCTGACACAATGGATAAGCATAATGTTGATTGGTTCCCCACACTGGAACTTGGACACAGCAAGCTAGATGTGGCAGTAACACATGCAGCTAGTGAAAGAGCCTCAGAAAGAGAAGCACGAGCCAAAGAGAGGAACAGAAGAGTTTTCGAGACGAATTCAAATATTAGTACATCAGGCAGTACCTCAGCCTCTACCTTGGCAACTACCTCTAGTACCTCAACTACAACAACTAGTACCTCAACCAGTACCTCTACAATAACCACTATGTCAACCATAACTTCTACAACAAACAGTACCTTGATCACTAGCCCAACCTTTATTTTGACAAACGGTACCTTGACTTCAACTAGTACAACAACAGGACAGTCCAGTCAGTTGTCACTTAATTCAAACAGTGGGCTGATAGATCATGCAATACAGACAGCTGATGGTGAAACTCAAACTCCAAGGCCACCTAAAATGTGTAACAAAGCCGTACAGACAGATGACGATAATTTTTTCTGTGAGAACAACATTATGTCTGATGATGCCAAGGTACAATACTACACTGGGTTAGCTACTAGTCTTCTCCTGTTAAAAACATTTGAACTAGTGATGGGCTCCTTTGCACTAGGTGATAAACGTTCATACTATTGGAGGTCGTTCATGATAGTGCTCATGAAATTGAGGCTTAACTTGGGATTACAAGACATTGCTTACCGGTTAGGAATTTGTACATCAACTGTCAGTAGGCGTTTCCATGAAATGTTGGATATAATGTCTTGTCGTTTGGAGTGGCTCATCAAGTGGCCTGAAAGAGAGGAATTATGGAAGACTATGCCCAGCGGTTTTCGGGCAACATATGGCACTAAGGTTGTTGTAGTGATTGATTGTTTTGAGATTAAAATTGAAACCCCTACTCATCTAGTGGCAAAATCATCCACTTGGTCTCAATACAAGCATGCAAATACAGCAAAAGTGTTCATTGCAATGTGTCCACAAGGTGTAACAAGTTTTATTTCACCTGCCTGGGGTGGAAGGGTCAGTGACAAACTTTTGACAGTCAACTCTGGATTTTTAAACAAATTACTTCCAGGAGATTGTGTTCTTGCGGACCGGGGATTTGATATTGCTGAAGATGTGGCCAGAATGCAGGAAACACTTCATATACCATCATTTACAAGAGGCTGTTCCCAACTCTCACCCATAGATGTTGAGGCAACAAGGAAGTTAGCGAATGTACGGATACACATAGAACGTGTCATTGGAGCTACCCGTCAGAGGTACTCAATTTTGATGAGTTGTATCCCTATTGATTTTTTAAAGCCTAAACACCCTGGCGACAAACCACCAATCGATAAAATAATATTAGTGCGTTCGGCCCTGAACAATCTTTGTGTTTCAGTTGTACCAGTAAAATAGTCATGTAATTGAACAATTATTATTATTGTTAATAGATGAACTTTGTCATGTTATTATTTACTTCATTAAAAAACCTATACAAACTTTTAATAGTTAATAATAAACTAACACAAGGTGAAGTCACTGCTTAGTCCGCTGCCGTTTACGGGAAAACTCAGGCATTGTCCTGCAGTTTGGACAATACCACTTACTGGAACGTGGTTTAGGTATCTTGAGACATTCAAGGTGAAACCATGAGCCATGTAAACAATTAGGATTGTCACATCCAACCATTTCACCACCCTTATCTTCCTTACAGTAACAGTATGTATATTCAACAGATACCACTGAAGCTGCAGCAGTCTGATCAGGCATAACTGCCTTCCGAGAGTACCACATAGCAAGTAACTCTGGTAAAAGACAAATTTTGAAAAACTTTTTGGCAGCTTTAACATGTTCTATAAAACTTTCATTTAGAAAGATGCGTTCACATGACAAATTGGGGGAAGCATCACTGACTGTAGCTATAACAAAGTCAGCATAATTTGCTGAACAAACAAGCAGTTGTGTCTGAACCTGGTAATAATATTCATGCTTTTCAGAGAGTTTACCATTATTGAGATAGGGTGCTTCATCTGGAGTGCTCTCTCTGACGCAGTATGGGCATTTGATTTCCAGTACCCCACATCCACAGCAGTCACACTGCACCACTCCATCAGGACTGGCACCAATGTATGGATATTCTGTGCTTACTACGAATCCACTATTTCTGTACTGAAAATTTGTATGCATGGGTTTCATCATCTCAATGTATGCCAATCTTGCAACTGCTTCATGTTCACACCCCCATGTGGTTGCTGGCGTTGTGAACTTTTTCAAATGTGGATAACAGATCTGGCTTAGTAATGATTGCGAAGGATGGCTTGGGTCTGTGGCACAAACTGCTTTCATTTTTGATGCAGTAATCCTTCCTGCTCTTTGTTTAAACCAAGCTGGACTCTTGGCTTGCTCTCGAGTGTAAACTTCAATATTCTGTACCTCTTCTGGTCTAACTGATAACTGCAATTCATCACATACTTCCAACAACTAAGTGTAAAGCAATTCTTCATTTTCTGGGTTGTACAGATCAAGCAGTGATGGAGGTAGCTGAATAGTATTTGCTGTGGGTTTAAATTCATTAGAAAATGGAGGTACTATGGAACAAATTGCCGGTCGGTTGTGAGCAATATCTCTAAGGAAGACCATTTGCTCCTCAGCAGATGGAGGAACACACAACAAGGAACTTGTTGACTGACAGGCTGATGAACTAGTGGATGGGTGCTCAGAAACTGGCAATTCTTCTGCTACCTGAAACATATCCTCAAATGGTGTAATGTCACTTAGATGATGAGCCCCTCTCCTTTTGTTACAGCTGATTCTAGGCTTTGGTTTGGACAGTGGCAGCTCTGAAATTGGCAAGTATGGAATAGCATCAACAAAGGTAGGTTCCTTCCACATACAACTAGTTTGTGTGCAAGTTAGTTTTGATCGAGCTGCAGATTCCAGGTAGAAAAGGATTGCTGCTACATGAGAACAAACTTCTCCAAGTCCTGCCATGCAGGTACAATGTCCACAATCGACAGTTCCATCAAGTAGACACATCACCCATGATTCAAGTGGAGGGTCATTAGCTCGTTGCGAATGTCTCACCTGTAATTGTATTAAACTACTATACTACATAATATGGGTACTTATCTTTCTTACATACCTTGGCAACTGTAACTATTTTACTACCAATTTTCTTTGATCCCAAACAGTTCACAAAGTCACACATAAAGTACTTGTAAGCATCAAAGCTTTACACATCTCAGAGGTACAGAAGCTTGTAGTCAAAACAAGATAGTTGAAGATGTCTGTGTTTGTGACCGACGGGATAACTTCCTTACTAAGCTGTGCACTTGGTATACAATAGGGATCGCCAACATCCGCTATCTTTGTCACTGAGGTACCTTCGTTTATCACTCACTTTCAATAGCTGTGCGTGCTGACTAAGACAAACATCACTAGATGAATCCTATCAACAACAGCCATGCAATAGTAACAGCACTACTATGTATTCGCATTGATTTCATACCATATTCACTATCTAAACAGTCATTACCACTTCGGTTACCACAATCATAGGACCACTCGTATAACAGGTGGTACAGCAATATGGCGGCGGAGGTGTGTCAGTCAACGTCATTTACGGTTACCATGGATATGCAAACGCTCTATCGATGTGCAGTTTTAATTTATTTATACTGCCCTCATAAATATTCCATCACCCATCAAAAATTAATTGTGCGACTCATTGTAATTTCAACACCTGGCACACAAAAAAATTACACTGTATCTACCAAAATACTGTACTATTTTGACACTAATACTACACCATAGTATAGTATGGTGTAGTATTAGTGTCAAAATAGTACAGTATATTTTGGTAGATGCAGTGTAATTTTTTGTGTGGGTGAAGCCAGGTGTTGAAATTATAATGAGTTGCACAATTAATTTTTGATGGATAATGGAATATTTATGAGGGCGGTATAAATAAATTAAAACTGCACATTGATTAATTTCCATAGGGCGATGAATATTTCTGAGGGCGGTATGATTAATTAAAGGGCTGCAAATTTTTTTTTGATGGTCGATTCAATATTAATTTTGACGAATTTGGTCCTGTGAGTGCAGTAACCGAGGCAGTAACATATCTTGAATGCAAAAAGTAACCAAAGTGGCATGCTGCAGTGATTGCTCTGTTAGAGAGTTTTGTACTGATTGACCAGCACGACCAGCACTCTACATGACATACATGTACCAATAGCAAACATGCATTACAGCTGTATACGTGAACATTCTGCATGGAATATAGCTACATGCATAGTGTACAATGACAGTGTATTGGTATATACCATTTGTCTTTGGTTTCCGCTACTCTACTCTGGTTCTTGAGTTCTGGTCAACCCTTTAAGGGTCATGTTCCAGCTTCAGCTTTCTGTTATTAATATAGATTCTGTTTTATATAAATTTCATTTTGTATATAGCTATAGACCATAACGGGTGTAGTTATATATATATTGATGTAACTGAACCGAGTTATATATCCCCACAACCAATTCAGGTATAGTGTAGTTGCCAATTTATTTAGCATGTAATTAATGTGTTCCAGTAATACATGTATGGTAAACAAGCATCTTTCTGTTGCTTACTGACCATTTGACAGAATGCCAATGCAGTGAGATCATCTTCAATTAAAAATAGTATAAGTATACTGCTGCAGTGAAATTCACAACTTTGTTGTACTAGTGTGTGGTAAGAAATTTCAATACCCATCAAACACTCTAATAGAGCAGTCATTAAAAATGGTTAATATACTGCACTGCTATATGTACATGTCATACTTCCTTAAACTTACTTGCATGCATGCATATATACTATATGTACTGCTATACAACCTCTTTTGTTCTGCAGGTGACTATATAGAAAGAGATTAAAGCATGAGTGAATTAAAGCACTGTGATTGGCTAATGTTTGGCTGAAGCTAACACACTGACAGTCTGCTGATGGATTATAGACTAAACAATGTGTTTTGCATAGCTATATGTATATATATATTATATAGTTATACAACGGCCACGAGTGCTCTGCCTGATATAAACGCACGAGCCTGAGGGCCGTTAGGCCCAAAGGCAAGTGCGTTTATACAGGCAGAGCACGAGTGCACGTTGTACAACTGTTATGTACCACTCACCTAATAGGTGGGGAGAGTCTCACAAGACAGCTGTAACACTTATAAAGGCCAGGTTTCTAACATCGATTGTGGGTAACCAAGCCGGACGTTGAGATGACGTTCCCCCTGCAGTACTGCAGCCACCTGAGATATTGAAAGCTAGTAAGCTATGGGTTATATCACTAACCTGCATTCGCTGTTCGACTCTCATTATGTAGTACGTGATCACTCAATCGCCATATAGACTAATCGCCATAGTGATTCCCTCAAGCGAAAAAAAGTAGCTAAATAGACGTTTTAAGTAAACAAACCCAACTACTAAACGATACTAGTCTAATTCTTACTATTCACACTGGATAAACTCGAATCTGGTGGCATGACAAAACTGGTTACCACAATCGAACGTAAAGGTTAGTATTATTTAGAATATATTTGTTTTATTGAGTCATTGTCGAAGTGGACTACAGTTTAATCTGGGCTAAGATGGCACCAGACTAGTAAGGTGTATAAGTACGTTTATATATATATATGTAGACTAGAGTTGTGGCCACCCGTGTTGGCTTTTTCGATCGCCATTGGCTGCTTGTAAACATTATACGTATTGGTGACGTTATGGCCCACAATCGACCTTTACATGTCAGGCTATAAAAGAATTCGAGTGATCTGTGAAGTGTTCTTCCACCTATTAGGTGAGGTGTCGTAGTGGTCTTCGCCACCGGCACTTGTGCTATGCTGCACAAAAACCGCAGCTAGTGCAATATCTGTATATTGCACTGCGGTCGGTGCATTATAACTTATAATGCACTCGTTGTGGAAAAACCGCAATCAGTGCGTTATAAGTTATAATGCACTCGCTGCGGTCTGCAGCAGTGCAATATACAAATTATGGCACTGGCGGTGCCTTTGAACTGCCCACGCAGAGTGGTACATATATATATATACGAGTCATAATCACAAGCATCTTCTTGCTGCTGTATAATTGCTGTTGATTGTGGAGTTTATATTTATATACTATTTATTATAACAGTAGCTATAATGTTATATCAGACTTACAGTTGTGTGTAAAACTTTGCAAATGTACAATTGAATGCAATAGCAGATTCTAGGC
Source organism: Dysidea avara (assembly GCF_963678975.1). Classification (NCBI taxonomy): domain Eukaryota; kingdom Metazoa; phylum Porifera; class Demospongiae; order Dictyoceratida; family Dysideidae; genus Dysidea; species Dysidea avara. Next base: position 14,340,617 of record NC_089282.1, on the reverse strand, counting down.
TTGCAAACCCTGATTCCTGTATCTTGTACCAAGTTTGCAACTGTTTGCTCATTGTGACCTCCCTACATGGATCAATCACTGAAAACTGTAGCTAACAACAGCAATGTGAGTGATGTCATTATGTAAATAAATTATTATAGCATCATGATCCTTTTTTTAACCCCTATATATGGCATGAATGACCAAAGTTAGGCAGTGATAGCATTATTGAGCATCAAGGGACCTTCAAAGCAGCAGGATATAGGATGATAGATGGTGTCAATAGCAGTGATAGTAATATGAGATGCAACTAGATAGAATTCGTACAAGATTAAAAAGTAGTTTCTTACCGGCTTCATGCTTGAAGTGTCCTATTCTTTTGAGTGAAAAGGAAGGTGCATGGAAATGCTGCATGCATGCATGCATGAGACTTGTCAGTATAGACTATATGCTGAAACCAGTTGCCAGAGTTGGGGGTAACTAGTTACTTTTGTAATTAAGTTACATAACTGATTACTTTTAAAGTAACTAGTAATATAACTAGTTACTTGCTTTGTAACTAGTAACTTGTAACTAGGAGTAATTGTCTGAAAAGTAACTAAGTTACAATAGTAACTAATCACAATAGTTACATTGGAACTATAACTAATGATGCTTTAAAAGTAAAGAGCACTTCAATTTTTGTGCCATATATGCTACAGCCACATTAAGTAGACACATTCTGTGTACTGTTCTCTATGATTCAGCTTGAGTAACAGATGTTGTGAGATGTAGCAATAATTAAAACTAACCTAAAATAGCCACAGAATTGTTATTTTAAGTGCACATATGCATTGCATCCCTAATGATGCATATCTTAGCAAAATTCATGTTACAAAAGCTAAAAACAAGTCATAATTTATACTACGAAAGTAACTAGTAACTACAGTACTTAGTTACCTTTTGAAAAGTAACTGTAACTGTAACTAAGTTACATGGGATAAAAGCAAAGTGTAACTAGTTACTAGTTACTTTTCTGAAGTAACTACCCCAACTCTGCCAGTCACATGGAAAGCCAAACAAGATAAGAACAGCAAGAGCTGTCTTTGCATGCATAATTATACTGTATTGTTTAAAAGTGTATGCACATGTTAGGTAATGAATGAAGCAAGAAAACAACTTAGAAAACTTTCAATGAGTACCACTGAAGTATTGTATAGAGAGTTCTTTGTTGTGACAGCTTTCCTAATGGAAAAATGTGTGCATTGGCAAATCTAGGGTTGATATGGCTTGGGATTTATCAAATAACTATGGTGTCCTATAGCTATATATATTATGATAGCTATATATATAATATATACTGAAAGCTTTTTGCATATAATATACAAATTCAAAATACTCTAATATAGAGTAGTCAGTACAATAAAGACTCATTAATTGTAGATTGATCTACAAGACTGTTTGTCCGTCTGTCGATGTGCATGCTTTCATGAACGTGTGCAGGTTGTGAAGTACAGATAGATAGTGCATCAGCTAGTGAGTCTTTGTTCTATATAATATGAACTAAATCATTAAAACTGTCCAAATCTTGATTACTCTATGATATATCATTATATATATATATATATACATGTACATGGATTTTTTTTTACTATACTGCATGGCATAATAAGTAAATAGATGTATAGCTAATATTATTATTTTTGACCTTGTCATACTGTGGTTAATCCAGAAGGTTTTTCACTATAATAATGCAGTCGAAAGTCATTTTATAAATGCATCATTGGATAGATAGATGCAAATATATATGGATTGTCAGACATGCACTTATGTTCAAGTTACGTATATCCTTGCAGCTATAGTGGTTGACTGTTCTAATAGGGTATATTTCTATTTTCAACAGACTCGATAATACATTAAATGTTTGAAGTCATATTCCTATATGAGTACATTAAAAGTTTCTTAATCCCTTCTACCCGTTCTGTTTGAAGGCAGTGCTTCAATAAAAGCATTGTATATAACTATATATTTGGGTCCTACAGCTGTAGCTTATACTGATATGCCTGCATGGTAAATGTATTTTCAAACATGCACAGAAATTTATTGTGTTACCACGGGCGGATCTAGAGGATTTCTGAGGTTTCCAGGAACTGGTTAAGTCTATTCAAGTAATCAAAATTATATTTTACGTTGATTTTCACAAAAGTTCAGATCGAAATACTCTAATAGAGCAGTCAACCACCCTAATAAAACAGTCACATTCTTTGTATTCCTTGTAAATAGCTAGCTAGCTACTTACTTTACCTGTGCTAACACATTTAAAAATAGTCCAAAATCTTGTATCAGAGTCTTAAAATCTGAAAATTTTTCTGGGGGCATGCCCCAGACCCCCAGAATAGCATCCATATGCTTCAAATATTGTCCCTTTTCCCTTTAGCTTGTACCTGATACTGTGCCAACAGTAGCAAGCACAATTAAGCATGCAGCCTATATTAGTTGATAATAATATACTTTTAAACTGTCAATTTAATAATATACTTTTAAACTGTCAATTAAAAAAAAGTTTTTTTGGTGAATATTGTTACCAGTTTCAGTAATTGCCAGCGTACCTCCTAGATTAAATGTACATACAGCAAAAGTTTGGATACCAGTCACCAATATTCCTGGAGCAACCTTGCTGTCCTGTACAAAATCCCCAATAGCAGCACTGATATATGATAGATAGACTATAGTCAATAGATCAGTATATAGCTTTTGCTTTGTCACAAACATTGATCCTTTGATATGCAGTTGATTATTCTAATAGTATAGTCATTGCGCCAAGTATATTTATATATAGAGAGAGTCACGTCTGACTTGACAATAAATATAGTATACCATAGTATTATATACATGGCTTACATGCCTATAGTGCATGAACATTGCATGCTAGGCAAATCTTGCTGTAACTTTAAATGATTATGACACCAAAGCAATGGTAATGGGTTGCTTATAGCAACCATGAAAATCTTAAACAGGTAATTTTATTGCATAGCAACAATTGTTATAGGAAGATTGCTGACTTTGGCCTATATATGCATATATACTCCTCATTACATGCTTAACACAAGGAATTTCTTACCAACACACTACCAACACACACGTGCACGATAATGCTAAATGACAAAACAGCTGTAATAACTTCCTGGTGGAAGGCGAGATATTGTATTAACATTGTTACACTATATAGTCGGTAATCTATATTTATGCTAAGAGATAGACTCAAATATAGCAGTCAGGCACAGCTGCATGCATGTATGCATGGGTCATAGAATAGAATTAAGTGTGAAAACATAGCTATGTAATTATGTTAAATTTATGCAAACAATATAATTATAGTCTATGAGTGTAAAGGGCAAAGACAAAAATTAATATATTATATCATCTCCCTCTTATCAGATACTAAGTATACCGAGGGATTACAGGCAATCAAAGCGGTATTATAGCTGTACACTGTGCTATATATGCATGAACAGCAGCAGCCCACTCCCCTCCCCCAACCGGAAAGCTTATCGCTATATGAGTCACATACGGCTACATGGGTAGGGTCCGCAATCCGAAAAATCAACTTCTACAAATCAATCCCCCTACCATTGTGGGATGTTCATTGTAGTATCCCATTGCTTGATCCACCATGAAACCGGAGGCACGATTGTTGTCTTCACAGAAATATTGTTTTCAGTATCTCGCAAGATGCAAAATTTATTATTTTTAATTTCGTGCTCCACACAAAGGACCGGATGAAACTTGCTACTTAGCCAAATCGTATCCAGAGTTGTTGTAGTTGAAAAGTACGCACAGAAATAAGTAAATGATTTGCCGGGTGCCCGGCACAGGGTTGCTTTCTTTGAAAAAACAGACAAAGAAATACGAAGTTTCGAATTCAAACTGCCCTATCACCCAGGGCAAGAGAAGCCAACTCTTCCTCATAGTATTTCGATACGGTTGGGTGCATAGTCTGTCTATGTTGTTAGTTTGGAAAAGATCTGAGACTTCTCACCATCTGGGTGACAAGCGTCAAAATTTTCTGCAGCATCAAAGAATTGTGTCGCGCTTTCTAGCCATTTCCATCACTTCTGCAGCCACAACAATCATCAATTACTAAAACTATGGCAAAAGATGTCCCTGAACGTTTGGTAGCAGCGGTTGTCAATTATTATTTCATCCACGGCTTCCACGCCTCGTTCTAAGCTATGCATCAAGGGAGGCAGCAAAATCGTCCAAACTTGACTTCACCTCTCACGCTCCACAGCAGCTTCAAATCTTCACTAGATCACCCTACATCACCATTATGCTGCAAAACATCCAAAAACAAACCGAAAAAAAACACAAAATCTTTCATTTTTGATTCGAGCTGGGTGGAGCTCCTGGTTAGCTGCTGCATGGTATACTGCATCATATGAAATCACAGAAACACCAACTACTACTACTACTACTACCAAACGTTTTGATCCATCATTTGTCATCATTCTAAACAAAATTAAGTTACCAGTGTGGCATCAGAAGTACTGGAAAGCACTTGTACCATTGAGAGAATCCCTTGAAATGACGCACGAAAATTTTGACGTTCTTCACCCAGATGGTGAGAAGTCTCAGATCCTTTCCAGACTAACAGCATAGACAGACTATGCATCCAACCTTATCACATCACTATGAGGAAAATTAGGCTTTTCTTGTCTTGGCTGGTAGGGCAGTTTGAATTCGAAAATTTGTGTTTCGTTTTCTGCTTTTTGAGAGAAAGCAACCCTGTGCCGGGAACCCAGTGAATCATTTGCTTATTACTGTGCGTACTTTTTAACTACATTAACTCTAGATAATATCTAGCTAAGCAGCAAGTTCTATCCTATTCTTTGTGTGGAGCACGAAATTTAAAAAATAATTTTTGCATCTCACGAAATACTAAAATCGATATTTCTGTGAAGACAACAATCGTGCCTCCGGTTTCATGGTGGATCTAGGAATGGAATACCACAATGAACATCCCACAATGGTAGGGGGTTCGATTTTTAAAAGTTGATTTTTCGGATTGCGGACCCTAACATGGGAGAAAGTTAGAAGATTTCCATAGTAAAGCTATTTTACTGGTTTTCCCAGTCACACAGCCATTAAGGATCAAAATTTAGCATAACAAGGCAGTTGTATAGCTAGCTAAATATACATAATGCATGTATGGAATATGTTCTTGTTTGATCATCATCATGAGTCACTATTATAATAGCTGCTATACGTGTACATGCATGTGTTATTATGGCAACTATAGCTATAACTACGTATGTATACCTTTTGAAATATGCGTGGAAAGGAATTAAGCATTCACATCCATAAATAATGTAAAGTTCGTGTCAGGGTAGCTATAGTTATCGGTTGCAGTATAGTTAATTTGTGAATTATTATTGAAAAGTTCCAAATTTGGAAATAGACAGCGCTATATATAACTATTATTATAGGCTATACGCCGAATACCCCCGCTGTTAGTCTGATCTATATTGCTGGACTTTGTGAGCTGCAATGAATAGGGCTTACAGGAATAGGGAAGGGGGAGGGGAGGAAGATCAGTGTTTCACGGGGACTGACAGACCTGCCAGTGCGGAAGATGCAAGAAGTGTGCTGTTAGCCGCAGTGGACAGGGTGATACAACTTGCCACGAATCAGTCGCCAACTACTAGTAGTACCTCCTCCGATTCGATGAGGCCCCCGGCTATCCGCGACACAGATTTAGCTGCTTCCGCGTCACAGTCCCGATCCAGTGGCGTCTCAACCGGCTTGTCGCGGAGCAGTCACACTCTCGCGGCCAACCATAACCTGAGCAGCCATGATGTGCGTCATGCCCCAGTGCAGGCCCGAGTGGAGTGTGGCAGAGTGCTAATCACCAGCAGAATTCCACGGCTTTGGAACACAGACGCTTGTTTGGTCACACCCGTATACGTCATTCAGCCGTTTGAGCCATTTAAAAGCAACAGTGGTCTGTATGAGTCGCGAAAAGGGAAGTACAAGAGGCAGCGGGCTCCGCGAGGACCAGGAAGGCCGGCAAAAAGCACATGGAAGAAGGAATGTATTTGTCTTAAACACATCCTGAAAACATCGCGACCATCAGCGGAGGAGAGGATGGAATTGGCCAGAGATGGGCTTGGTCTTGGGGAAGTGAACTTTCACCACGACGGTGATGCCGGTCATATCCACAAAGTATTGATGGAGACATTTCCTCAATTGAATTCGTGTGGTGGCTACACTTTGTGCAGGCTGAGTGACAATTCCCACAGTTTGATAGAAATTGATTACCCTGCTAAAGGGCTCAGTGTACCATACCTAAAGGATATTCTAAACCAAGCCAAGTTATACATTCGGCCTTTGCAAAGTGATATATCAGATGCAAAGGTATAAGCACACATCATATGTAGTACCTATACAGCGTATTCATGTATGAAATTACAGGATGACCTGTTGGCTGCTGACAACGAGCCATATGAGCATTGCTGGCAGTGTGACATGTTTTTGCCGATGTCAAAGCTTTCAAAACATGTCATGGAGTGTGCTGGAGCTGCTAGACAGAAGAGGTATATATAGAGTTAGCACATAATTTTAACTAACATGTACAATATTATAATGTGAGCATGCAGATCTTAGAGCACATGCATGTAATATTTCATGTTCACCAATCTTGATTGTTGGCTGCATGTATGATCCTTTGGTACACTGCATACATGGTAGCTATACCAATGGTGTTTATTAAAGTTGGTATACGGTACATGTTTGCATGGACCTGACATGAGTCCTATACTTTGCTTGCATAGGTCTTCTGTAGAAGTTGATGGTCCACTAACAAAGCAGCCCTGCTTGAGTGGCAATTCCAGTTCTTCTTCATCACCATTAATTCTGGGGCCATGCAAGCTGACTGGCTCTTACCACAAGAAGAAGTGAGCAAATCATGTCATGCAAAGCGTAAAATGTTGCATTTGCTATATTGTGTTGCTATGTGTGTGTGTGTGTGTGTGTGTGTGTGTGTGTGTGTGTGTGTGTGTGTGTGTGTGTGTGTGTGTGTGTGTGTGTGTGTGTGTGTGTGTGTGTGTGTGTGTGTGTGTGTGTGTGTGTGTGTGTGTGTGTGTGTGTGTGTGTGTGTGTGTGTGTGTGTGTGTGTGTGTGTGTGTGTGTGTGTGTGTGTGTGTGATTACTGAATGCATGGGTATGACAAGTATGTGTGTACAGTATCATAGTAATTATGATGATGGCTTAGCTATGCATGTTTGCTACACTACTAGGTTAATTAGAGGTGGAGCATTTATACTGGCATCATTGGTATGTTTCACATGCAGATTGCCCAATGCGAGTCAGAGCAGGAGCTCAGAAGACTGCTGGACGACCCTGAATATGACTTTAGGTTTTCCTGTGGTGTGGGTGATCCAGCTAGCTCTGTTTCATTTACGGAAAAGACCAAGATAGTAAAGGGCCTGATTTTGCAATATACTATATTTTCCACAATTGTCGAATTGGAGCAGATGAAACAAGGACTGACGGCACAGAAATTTGATGAGCTGATGAAACGTCACCCAGGCATACTGATGCCAGTTTTTGAAAGTCCCGAGGTCAAGCTAACCAGTGCTCTGATAATCGAAGAGATGTATTGCCGCAGCAATACCATATTTTCTGCAAGAGGTGTGAAGAGAATGGTTGAGGAGGCCATATTTGCCAAGTGGGTGAAGTATGTGAAGGAGTTGGAAGGTAGGCATGAAAACTTAATACATGTGTTGGTTAGGGTTGGACATTATTACAATATTACCCCAATTGTGATGCACAATACTGTGTACTGTGACCATTTTGAAAATACCACAGTACTGTTTGTGTAATGTTGTCTGCATAATTGCTAAGTGAGAGCATGATATGTATATATATATATATATATATATATATAGAAGCCTTGAATTACATAGCTATCAGTAGTGTCTCTTTAACACTTTAGACCCATATCTACGTAGCTTTACACTAAATAATATTATTTACTGATAGCATTTTGTTTCTTCTTTACCATACAACTATTTCTAATGTGATGGACTTTTTGATTGTAAAAACGTATGTTCTTTGTGTGCTGGAGTTACTACGTGACATCGCAATAATCAGATGCATGGTCACTTCAGTTATTGCAATATTAGTTTTGCAAGTAGAAAATACCAGTACTGCCCAACCTTGTAGTGTTGATATGTATCAAGTATGTGTGCTTGCAATTGTGCATGTATGAAGGCTGTCGCAGCTGATTCCTCATTTCTGTTCAGCATTGTGAGGCTTTATTGTGATGAAATGAACTGCTTCTTTGATTCTGAGAGCTTGTAGTATCAGGGGCATAGCCAGCCAATATTTGATGGTTGGGCATAACATCAACTTAACTACACACACAAGAAACACGCTCACTTTCATGCGAGACTTTATCAAAGAAAAATAAGAAAAGTGTATGCACACAAGGCCTACAGCTACCTATGCTCTAGTGTAAACAAATGTTGCTTGCATGCATGAGAACATTTTACTAGCTGTATGCTGTAGCTATGCTATTCTATTACTTGTAGGGTATGCATCCACTGACGATCGTCGTAGCTGAGTATCACGTGCCATCAAACTGCTGAACCTACAAGAACCAACAACGTAAATAGTTCATCACATATTTACTACAATCAACTGGCAGTATAGCTTACAGACCAACCACCACAGCGATATGCAATGCTTTTCAAGTAAACGCCACATGGCCCCAAATGAAGGCCAAGGGGCGCTAATTTATGAACTATAATGAGTCCATAGATAATCACAAATATCAGCACGCCAGGAAAGCTTCGTCCCAGACTTATAGCAGCCAATGTACATTTTGTATGTATCTGGTGTAAACCACAACTTGGTTAATCAGTACAAATTGTGCACGTGACACTTTATAATGACTTGACCTTTTCTCCATTTCCAGCTCCATTTGCATCTGCTATTATTGTTATATAGAAGAGTGCATTTTCCCGTTTTCTTTCATCAGCAGTAAAAAAGTTAGGCTAAGGTGTTTTCCTTATCAAAAAATACGCTTGACAAGCCGGTCCACTGAAATGAAATCTTTTGCTGCCAGCACCATCCGCACTGAATCCTACTGACGATTATCACTAACTGTAACTTAGAGGTACAGTACCACGCTTCGACTCCTTTTTAAATTTTGAATTTAAACCGCGCCAAGGAGCGTGGCACGTGCGTCTACATGAGTGTAATTATAGGGACTTTTCAAGGGATTTTCTGCGAAATGGATCACGTGATACAACATCTATCTCGATCCATTTTTCGAAGTCAAAGGTTCAACAAATGAGGTACACGTTTACACTTTACAGTATTAAAGTAGGGTGTTTTGTGTGCTGCTGTGAATCCTCGCGTGAATCTTAAGCTACTTGTGATGGTTGGGCAAAAGTTTGTGATGGTTGGGCAAGAAACTGTGATGGTTGGGCAAATGCCCGCCCATGCCCACCCTTGGCTACGCCACTGTGTAGTATTGTTGTGATTTTATTTATAATGTATGGTTTCCATGGCAACAAGGCTTCTGGTAGTTGGTGTTATGTGAACCTTTTACTTCTGCATACAATACAATAAAAATCCTCACTTATTCTGAGGTCAGCACTTTTACCTCGGCTCCTTGAGCATGCATGGTGGCCACGATTACTAAAATGTATCTCGTACCACATGATGGTTAGGCCACACTTTTGGTCCCAAATATGGAATCCTATTAATACTTTCACTCTAGTGTGATGTATGCATGATGTATAGTTATCATGAAGTAATTAGAGAAAGTGCTACCTTCTCTTGCAATTGCTTGTGTTTTTTCATGCAGATCGTACCCAACCAACACTAGAGGACCTGTTAGAGTACTTGACAGGCAGCAGTTCGATTCCACCATCAGGATTTGGTTACGGAATACAGCCTATGATACTCTTTGATGATGACCACGATGGACTGCCAATAGTTTCTGCTTGTGTATTGTCATTAACGTTTCCTACCAACTTCCCGACCGTAGGAAATCGCTTCAAAGAAAAGATGGATTTTGCTATAATGGGGTCCAAGGAATGCTATGGGCTCATATAGTGTAGAACTGTGAACAGTTTAGTGTGAACAACTTAAACTTTTTAGGCCATGTTGATTTGCATTTCTTTTCTGGTACTGCAACCATTGTGTATGTAGGCAGCTTTATGGCTGCAGATTTGGCTACACTGCTGTATAGCTAGCAGTCATGTAATTTGTTTATTCTGAGATTGTTTTTGTAGTCTATCAGTGTGGTGCAGTTTTTGCTAATTATATCAGTGCTATCAAAGTATAAAAATGTTAATTATGTTTAATTTTATATAACAATTAGCTATTCTGGTATTAATTTCATCTGCCATAACTAGTAAAGTGCCTTTATATCTGCCAGTAGAATACTGTAACACTGCTTCCAATCAGTCATCTGCCTCATTCATTATAAGAGCATTGAGATATGTAAACGTATTGATACGATGTAATACATACTAAATATTAATCTATATATAGATGTAAATTTTCAGTCCCACACTACTGCTAGCTGGTCACTTGCTGCACTATCTTTTATACCTTGAGTGTGTGCATGGTGTTCTCATTTAAAAAAAACTAATGCAAGGTATATCTAACAACATTAATGTTTCACAGCTTCCTTACCACTGCTGTGAAATACCAGGACATTATTGTATGGCTACTGTCACTTCAGTTGAGAAGAACAGTATGTACATGAACTAGTACTGATGATCTGGAACCTGGCTAGCAGAGGTGGTTCTAGGAAAATGATGTTGATTGGTTACTACAAAGTAGAAGAGCTGCCATAAGGTCACAGGTTACAGTATATACTTCACTTGCATGGATAATTTTTTTACTACATGTACTGTTTTGTATGACACATTCTGATATAAATTATACAGATAGCTAGATGGCTTGAATGAAGTGTGGACCAAAATGTGGAGATGGGTCCTTTCCTGGCTATGAGTCATGTAATAAATGTTTGGAACTTATCAAATATGACCATGTAAAGAGGTGGACTTTATGAAAAGGTGATTATGAAGTGGTCTTATGAACTAGGTAATTTAATTTGCCTTTAGTTAGTTATCTTTAGGACTAATCACAATATGGTCTTAAAAAGGGGGGTCACTGAGTGAGATACTCTGGGATGGTTGTATTCAATCACTGGACTCAGGTATTGTCCCCTTTTTAATCAAACTGGTTGTAAGTACACTAGCCTTGTGTAGTTAGACCACTCCCCACACACAAACAAAAGAAAGATGTAATCATGCCAGACTTGTCAACATTGCCCATGTGCAGAGGTTCTACAGTAAATTGAAAGACAGTTGTCTATTACTATTCTTTTCACTGGTGATGAAAAACAGCCAATCAGATACCCCGTAAGGATTTGAAGTCTGGCCACCTATCATTGGTTGGTTTTTGAGTGAGTTCCATTCAGAATTTTTGTGTGACTGACAACCGACATTCAAATCACTGTAATAGTTCTTACATGTCAACATATCTAAAACAGAATTCACATGTGGTAATTACAGTTTAAAGTTCAAAATGAATCAATTTGAAATCTTGTGCACGTGATTTTGCTTGTTATTGCTGTCATGCAAAAGCTATAGAACTTTATGGAATAGCAAGACAGTTAATTGTTGCCACTTAATTTAGCTACTCCATGACTATAATTTGTAGGATACATGATTACTACAACACTACACACACACATGTACTGTATGGTTTGTACTTCATGATAAGACAAATGGTAGTCATACAATAGCGATTATGTCAAGAGACAGTGCCAAGTAGACAGGTTCACCTGCATATTTTACATTCAATGTAACATTAGCTACAACCAGTTGCCCAAATGTGCTAAAATCAATTTTTTTAAAACTGAGTCCAGTAGTCCAGTGATTGTATACAACCCTCCAGGATACATGAAACAATCTGACCATTTCCAATTGCCCAATTATTATAACCTGGGGTTACACAAAATACTATTACCACCATCTTCCACACTATAATAGTGTATGTGACCAGATTTGCCAAAACCAGGCTTCCACACACATCCAGATATGTGACTTTAAAGTTCCCTAACACAATTAGGAATAAGCCATTACTTTCAAAATTTTGACCTGTTATTGACCAATGCAATAACAAAATTGTGGGTCAATAGCACAAAAATTATACTGACTGGTCAAGTTACAAGTGGTTAAAGTTGAAGAATTGGATACGTGTGGAAGTCTGGTTTGTCAAATCTGGTCACATATAGAATATCACTACTGCCTAATGTACATTACTGTCTGGTGATATCATAATGATGTAAGGTCATGTAAAAGACATACAACTTGTATTACAGAACAGTTCCAAGTTTTGATGAAACAAAATCTAAAGTTTTTTCATAAAGATCAATCCCATAATTTGCACTATCAGCAAGAGGACAGACAGCATCACATAGTTCCTCAAAATCCAAGGAATCCAAAGGACAGCCGGTTGCTGGGATCACTACAGCTGAGGAATCATCATCATGAAGATACGGTGGCATCGGACCATCCCAGTCTATTCCAAATATTGGCATATCTTCCTAGACAGTAGTACATGCACATGTTTTTATACATACTGTTCATCATCAGAAATCATTATTCACATAACAGTATAAACAAACTATTAACTAGTGTTGAATAATTTTACATAGTGATAGGAAAAGTGTCTAGGGTTGATTCATTTTTGAGGTGGCTGCTGGAGTGACATCACATAGTGAGGATTACTCCGAGACAGTTTGGTAGAGAATGATCTAGTCAGAATCTAGAAGTCAGCTCTACACTGTACTACTGTACTGACAACGGAGTTAAACCTTTACACAGGGTTATCACAAACTCATGCAATCAGTTATTTCTGAGGGTGGTTAATAATCAGGTTATAATGCATGCAATGACCAATGAATGGGTTGGATCACATACCACAAAACTGCTCAGTTTTAGTCATACTGAAGTGCACAAGGAACAAAACATTGCAAAGCCAATTTTCGCACTTATCGTTTGCAAGTTTGGTTAATTTATTAGATGAAAATACTGTTACTATATAAATATTACATTGCAATAATAATTAAACCAATTAATTGGTTAATCAATCAGTTATCGGGAGCCAATAATTGGTTTTTGTACACTTGGTCCAGCCCTCTAGCTGACTAGCTGCTGTAGTATGCTTTTGTTACAAAGTTTTGTTATGAATGTCGAAGTGGCTCACTACTATACTGGCTTATCACCCAGTGCTGTATTTTTAATACTCCCATGCATGAAGTGAGACATAAATACAATTATTGTACAAGATAAGAAGTTTGATAATGGGTTAAGTCATGCAGGTTTTCAAGCCTGTAGACTATATGTAGTAAGCCAGTGTAAGTCATTAATGGTCCAAATAACTGAACAGAAACCCATTCACAATCATCCCAGTAGTATAAAATTCAGCTAGGGTAACTTGCTTTCTAAATAAATACTAATAAATACTAATAAATACTTTAAGTTACCATATAACTTCACATTACATACGTAATTAAGTACCAACCTCTGTCAGTTGCTCGAATACCTCTTTGGAAACTGTGCTACCACAATTAGCAATACTTTGAAGCCCTGATATCCATAGCTGTTCTGGAGTCAAGTTATGTTCTGATCTCATTGGATGTTTTATCCAAGCTGAGCTCCAAAGTTGCAAATGTCTGTTAATTCTGGGTATGAAGACATAGTGAAGACAGAACAAATGCAACTCATTGTCAGGGTTGAAAAGATTAATATTCTCCAGGTGGTAGAAAAGGCTATGATAGAGACCAGTAACACCTTGGTATACATCACGCCACATTCGTTCCACTCTTTGATTGTGAACGCTTTTTCCAACTAGAACACTACCACGGCCAGGTCCATGTAAGGGATGGCTTAACAGGAAGAAAGACACATCAACATTCTCCACACCTCGGTCACAACGTACGCGTGAAGGTAGTCCATACTGCTGGACTGCTTCTTTGAACAAAGTAAGTACAGTCTGTGCTAGGTTATTATCTGAGCATTTCAAATATACTGGTATTCTTGAAAACCCATCCACTGCCCCATGTATCACCATCCTCCACCTGTAAGCACATAAATGATTGATAAGTATTGCGCAGCCATATACTTTATACCCATGAAAACTCAGAGAATATGCTACAGTGGAACACTCCAAAAGGGATACCCTGAAATATATGGACACTATGATATTATCCATGCCATGGTCCCACTATGTATTAATGTACATTTAACCACACCCTAACAAGAGAACACCCTCTAGTAAGAACACTGTATCAGGGTTTAGTCCTTGATGGAATCTTGTCCAGAAGCCATATTTGCATCTGAAAGCATAATAGATGTGAACAGCTGAGCAAAAACCAGCCATTGTTGCAAAATTCTAAAATTGTATTAAAATAAATATACAAGCTACATAAAAATTTTACAAATTGTTTCAGTAACAAAGCTCAAATCAATAAAACCTATACACCATTGGATTTGCCTGTCCATGGAAATTTATTTCATGTTTGTTAGGTGCGTGAGTTTTGTGAATTTTTTTATGATGCCATCATGTGGTAGAAATAGAGTCCACTGTCACAATTCCTTTGTTGAAGTGGTCTTCTTTTTGTGTAATACAGGGAAATAACTATACCTCGATCAGTTTGCCAGTTCATGGTACAAAAGTCCTGTCTTTGTAGCATGTTTCGGTTGTGAGTTATAATCAATTAATTAAGCGTCTGTGATCTGTGCAACTAGCTATTACACTGATTCTTCCTTAACTACAACTAAACCACCCCATAGACCGAATTGTACTCACCAATATTCATCAGCTAACTGATACTATCACTTTCTCTTGCAGCAAAACTTAATTGACTGATCAAGTTTTAAATTTCTAATTAATGCCCATTATTTTGTACATTAATCAGACACCTCAACTCTCACACATTACGCGTGAGACACACTCATTGGATTGTTGTCTCGCGCATGGTTTTCCATCTCACGCATTGTAATTCCTGGAAAATTAAGCTCTAATGTATTTAATTTCACCGCAAAGCACTAAACAGTGCTCTAATAGCTAAGAATGGATGCTCTAATGGCTAAAACTGGAGAGTTATAACTGAAAATAGCCGAAGGAAGTTGCAATTTTTGCAATTTTAACAGGAAGTTTTCCTACTAAGACAAGACCTCACTCGTAAGTAAGCAAATCTCACGCATTTTAACCTCAAGTCTCACTCCAAGTGCACCTTCCAGGTTGAGGTCTCTGCATTAATAGTTTTATATATATAGTTTCATAATTTGCACATTACTACATGATGGACAAATGCAAGTACTGTGAATTGATAAGTAGAATCATCAGTGGTGAGCTATAAGCTATAATTACATAAGGATTCAGTAGATAGCCGTAGATAGCTTGGTCTATCCTAGATCCAACTAGCTACATAACTATTGGTACATAAATATAAAATATAACTAGCACTAGCTACAGTAGCCCAGCTGTAATTTATATTGTGGGTTCAGTACGTATCCAGCAAACATCATTAGCCGTGTTTTCGCTATTGGTACCTGATCTGGCATCGAATGTGAAATGACTCTCTTTTATGGGGTTTAGTTTTTGACATCGTTGATCTATCATCTCTGTATTGGTCTACAACTTTGCAATGGTCTTTACTCTCTTTGGAGTCATAGGGGAACA
Organism: Dysidea avara; assembly: GCF_963678975.1. NCBI lineage: Eukaryota > Metazoa > Porifera > Demospongiae > Dictyoceratida > Dysideidae > Dysidea > Dysidea avara. The sequence continues at coordinate 14,324,882 of NC_089282.1, read as the reverse complement.
GTAGGAACTGTATCCTCCTCATCCTCTCCTCTGTCTGATCTTCTCTCATGACCAGGAATTATTTCGCTCCTCTCTTGGGTGAGCTTGTCAGTAGGCACCGTAGGCTAGTATCTATTGTCTGATATATAGCCTGTCTGTCGTCTCCCATCGATGGGTGGCATAGAACTGTCCCTCTCGGACACTAAGGTTTCTGAGGAAACGGGGTAACTCTCTCTGTGGAGGCACCAGGACGCCTGCCTTTGCTAGACACCTCACTGTAGCCTTTGCTAAAAGGCTCGCCTTGCGTGGGCCTTCTTTCCTTCAGTGAACCACTTCTGACACCATGCATTGTCAACGATTAAGACCGTATAGATGGATAATAATAACACGCAGTTCAGCAACAAACTACAACCAATTCTTATTAGAGCACACTATATATATATATATATAAAATGCATCACAATATTTACGTAATCTACAACATACGCAGCAATACAATATTGCAATACAATACAGTCTGTCACAATTGTACTTAATCATGGAAACACACAAACTTATCTACAGAACTAAATCACAGTGCTTTTGTTTCATTGTAACACTAATGTAGTGAAGGTTAATTATGGGTGTCAAGACATTGAAATAGCTTCAGAGCATTCTCTTCCAAATACCTGCCATTCAATCCACCAAAGTAAAATTAATGATTTTCACCTTAAAATGATGTTCTTAAATTTCCTCTGATTTCCTTCTGCTATAGCTCATTTCAATAATTATTCACTGCTCTTTCTAACCTAGGGAGAAATGAGTTGCAAGATTCTTGCAAGACTGCAAGTGACTTGTAAGAGACTTGCATCGCTTGCAAGAATCAAGAAAAGGGACATTTTCCATGCAAGAATCTTGCCTGAAGACTTGCACATCATTTCTCCCTGGGAAATTTGGTCTGGAATCTGAGGTATCTACGGTATCACTCAAACGTAATGTTGCACTCGCTTGCACCGGTCGATTGCAAGTGATTAAAAACGTGTTAATTAAAAGCGTGCCACCTGTTTCCTTTGCGAGTATTCATCCCATACGAAACGGGATGAATATTCATGAAGGAAATGGCTGCCATGCCCTTTAATTATCAAGTTTTTTAATCACTTGCAATCGAGCAGCGCAATGTTATGTTTGGGCGGTACTGTATCATGTGTCATGGGTTATTACACATTTTATTGCATGCCCCTGAAATGCCCAATACAAAATGTATGGGGAAATTACCTACATTTTGGTCGGTTTAGGCCATTTTGATGTGCCAAAATTTCTACTTTTGGCATCATTGTACTTGCTCTACACACACTAGGAAAGTTACTAAACAGACTTGAGGTAGGCGGTACACAATAATTAATTTAATTTTTAAGATTTTCAATCAAAATGTATTGGACATGTCTGTTCCAGCTGGCATTTTTGCCATGAACAAAAGTATAGCAAACTTCAGTAGCTACAAGCTAAGGGTGGCAAATGACTTCCATAATTTCATTGGAAGAAGGCATTAACACAGTACATGTACAAATGAAGAGAAGTTTAAGCACTAAAGTCCTATTGTCTTTTACATAGTAGTGCAAAGGTATAGTACCTACAATTTTTAAGTCAAACATGGCTTGAATGAATTGCAAATGCCTACCATGCATAGATAGAATGTAACTATATACACCTGTACTGTACTAATATTGCGCCATTTCTTAGATTCTGGTAATAGTCAAGACACCATTGTACTTCTGCATTGCAGAAGTTCAAAAAGTGCTCAGAAAGTGATGGCATCAGATGATAATCAGTAGATCAAAAACTAATGTGCATAGGTAATAGTTTTAAACATGAAGTTGTAAAATTAAAACCTTGCCAGAATCTGGGGGCGCATCCCCCAGCATTCTACCACTGGAAATCCCTTTAAAAAATCCTAGATCTGCCCTGTAGAATTTAAATAAAAAGTACTTGTGCAGATATCATTGAATCCTCCTCGAGTGAAAAAATCTGATTTCAATTTCAGTAATTTTTCAAAATGTGCTTAATTATGTATTTCAGAATCCCATCATCATAGTGGAGAGAGTATAACACTTGCAGTGACATATTCCATTACCATTTACGGATGTAATTAAAGCACAGAATAGACTGGAAAACGGACTTACGGACAGACTATTTACTACAATAGCTGCAAATTAATGATACCAAAACCCAGAGCTACACGTACATACACAAATGTATATATATATTTTTATATATTAACTAAGCATTTTACATAATATTACCAAGAGTATATTACGTATGTACCTTACTAATTTATGGTTACCGTCCAGATGCCACAAAGACAGTGGCGATTGAACTCTGTACCTGCGCCGCTCTATTGCCACAGACCAGCGAATGGCAATTCCTTCTGGATCTACTCTGTTAAGAGACTCTTTGATGCGAGCTTGCGATAGTCGGTAACCTTGACACAACAAATGGCCTCCCATTAAACGATAACCACAGTTTGGGAAAAAAAACTTTGATTTGGGTTACAATAGAGTCCAACTCCTGGTCTGGTATGTCAGAATACAAGGCACCAACGCTTAGTCCATATTCAGTCATTCTGCGCCTCACTGTACTTAGGCTTACACCAATTGTTGTTGCAATCTGTGGAGTGCTGAACCCCACTCCCAACAGATACTCCAGTTGGTCCTTTCGTACATCTAGACGAGGACGGCCCACACTGCCGGTGGTAATCAAACCAGGTTCGTACGCAGCCCGGGGGGCTGCATCCATTAATTGTTGCTGCAGTTCTTCGAACACGCTCAGACTTCGTCCAATTGCTTCTAATGTGTCTTGTGTGGAAGCATCGAGCAGTCGGGAGATACGGTAAAGTTTGTTGGTTAGGTAAATGATGAGATCCAAATCATCGGGACTTCTTCTTGCGTCAAAGGCATTCAACAGGGTGGATACATTATTGTACACCCGCATTAAAGCTTGCAATAACTCCAGTTGATTTCCACGCGACATGAGCAAACCACTTGTCCTGACACTTACAGTTCTATTAAGTTAACACACACATCATGATCACGTGAGCCATATGTAATGTTAAAAAATCACTATTGAATTAGCAAAAACTGCACCACACTGATAGACTACAAAAACAATCTCAGAATAAACACTGACTGCTAGCTATACAGCAGTGTAGCCAAATCTGCAGCCATAAAGCTGCCTACATACACAATGGTTGCAGTACTAGAAAAGAAATGCAAATCAACATGGCCTAAAAAGTTTAAGTTGTTCACACTAAACTGTTCACAGTTCTACACTATATGAGCCCATAGCATTCCTTGGACCCCATTATAGCAAAATCCATCTTTTCTTTGAAGCGATTTCCTACGGTCGGGAAGTTGGTAGGAAACGTTAATGACAATACACAAGCAGAAACTATTGGCAGTCCATCGTGGTCATCATCAAAGAGTATCATAGGCTGTATTCCGTAACCAAATCCTGATGGTGGAATCGAACTGCTGCCTGTCAAGTACTCTAACAGGTCCTCTAGTGTTGGTTGGGTACGATCTGCATGAAAAAACACAAGCAATTGCAAGAGAAGGTAGCACTTTCTCTAATTACTTCATGATAACTATACATCATGCACACATCACACTAGAGTGAAAGTATTAATAGGATTCCATATTTGGGACCAAAAGTGTGGCCTAACCATCATGTGGTACGAGATACATTTTAGTAATCGTGGCCACCATGCATGCTCAAGGAGCCGAGGTAAAAGTGCTGACCTCAGAATAAGTGAGGATTTTTATTGTATTGTATGCAGAAGTAAAAGGTTCACATAACACCAACTACCAGAAGCCTTGTTGCCATGGAAACCATACATTATAAATAAAATCACAACAATACTACAAGCTCTCAGAATCAAAGAAGCAGTTCATTTCATCACAATAAAGCCTCACAATGCTGAACAGAAATGAGGAATCAGCTGCGACAGCCTTCATACATGCACAATTGCAAGCACACATACTTGATACATATCAACACTACAAGGTTGGGCAGTACTGGTATTTTCTACTTGCAAAATTAATATTGCAATAACTGAAGTGACCATGCATCTGATTATTGCGATGTCACGTAGTAACTCCAGCACACAAAGAACATGCGTTTCTACAATCAAAAAGTCCATCACATTAGAAATAGTTGTATGGTAAAGAAGAAACAGAATGCTATCAGTAAATAATATTATTTAGTGTAAAGCTATATAGATATGGGTCTAAAGTGTTAAAGAGACACTACTGATAGCTATGTAATTCAAGGCTTCTATATATATATATATATCATGCTCTCACTTAGCAATTATGCAGACAACATTACACAAACAGTACTGTGGTATTTTCAAAATGGTCACAGTACACAGTATTGCGCATCACAATTGGGGTAATATTGTAATAATGTCCAACCCTAACCAACACATGTATTAAGTTTTCATGCCTACCTTCCAACTCCTTCACATACTTCACCCACTTGGCAAATATGGCCTCCTCAACCATTCTCTTCACACCTCTTGCAGAAAATATGGTATTGCTGCGGCAATACATCTCTTCGATTATCACACTGTTAAAACAGTTGGTTGCATATCACACCAAACTGCAGATGATATGCTTCCTCACACCGAGCATTCCATTTGTTGTGTGCATTACTGACCATTCTACCCATAGTACGTAATGCACACTGTATTCCCAGTATGATCTACATCCATAATGTATTACTATAACCATTCTAGCCATTGTATGTAATGCAGACTGTTTTTTTGGTATGATTAACATCCATTTACAATTACAAATACATATTTCAAAATATTGCTAATTATATTTATTGTTCTAGGTTTCGACACTGCATATCTGAACATCTAAGATGAATGACATCCATGGGAACTGCATACGGCTATCACTATCTTCTATTTCTGCAGTTGTTTCTATGGCATTATGGTATGCATTGTGAACAGATGAAGCCAAGAAATAATGTACTTACCATGCATGATTGAAATCTCTTTCAGAAGCAATGTATAGCTAATTCTGTCAATTATTATAGATTATGAATTTTAATGTAAGAATTGTACGGTATAATACCTGTTGTTATTGAATCAGTTGTGTCTTAATAGCATAAGACTGGTCTTATACATTTACAAATCGGTGTTCTGGGAAGAAAAAATGATTGATAAATCATAGCATTCCATAATCTTACCATGTTTGGTGGTCTGGCCATCCCGACTATATAGCAGTATTTCAATCCATGTCACTAGAACTAATTGCTGTTTGCTAGAAAGGATATGATATGTGACATGATAACACCTTTGTATTGTCCGTACCTGGTGTCACTTCATCCTGACCTGTCACTTCTGTCAACACTTTTCTGTCAGCATACCTATATAAAAACTAAAAGCCACTGCAAGTAACATAGTTACCAACCTGTTATCAGTGCTAGTATGTAAACCCCGGCCGCCGGAACTGAGAGAATGGCAGTTAATTGAACCGGCCCCCTGAGCCGCCGGCACAGGAGCCTGCGGAGCGCCTTCGTACAGTTCATGGTCGACTGCAGTATGTAGCCACCTGCTAAAAAGTTTAGTCAAGCAAGAAATTATTATCAGTATAATGAAACAAACCGAATAGTCTGGTATGGTTCAACCCAGTTGCGGCAGCTCAGTCCAACACCGGCCTACACCATGCACCACCAGCTCCGACAACTTTAAGTACAGCCCTACTCAACAACCTCCGTTTGTGAATATTCGACTCAACGTCGTATGTCCAAACGGTTGCTAACAAATTGCAGCTGTCGATAGCATCCTCACGTGAGTGTTATAGGGATGGTGACAATTAAATAGAACACGGGATGGAACATCGAATCATGTGAGTACAGCAAGGTTGGTTGTGATTCCAAGTATGTGAAATCTTATCTACTGTACGATTCCTTGTCAATGTAGAGTCACTTCACCATCACTTGAGGCGCCTACGCAAAAATAAACTGAGTCGGCTAGCTACCTGAGCTACCAGACAATCACTCGCTGCCAAGTTTGTGGCGGACTACCGCTACTATGCTGCTTTTATTCCAGGTAGATATACAGTACTCATGTTGAAAGTTTGCATCATCAGATTGAGGTCACTCTGCAATTGGTAGTCACTTCCACACTGCCAGTTGATGATGGGTGATGCACTTTCAACTGGAGTAATGAACTGTGATCATCAATATTTTTCCTTCTTGATCACCATTTTATATAGAGGTTTCAGAAGAATCTGGAAACACATATTTACAGAAAGCCATTACATTTAAACTCACGTCCGTCAATAGCCATGATGTTTTACAGAACTTAGGTCACTATGGATGTATAAAACATGGGGTGCTCTATTAGTATCTCGAAAACCACCACTGCAAATTGGCCACTGAACAAGTATGTCTTTAAACACTATAACATACCCATAATATTATTGTCTGAGGAGTATTGTAGCTTAATTCGGGCTGGTGGGACAAATTTCACATTTGACCGAAATCTTTTTGGCGACTAAAGCATACTTAGTCACTGACTTTTCTTCAAAATATAGTGCTGGATAATCTTTGTTTATATGTTTATATATAATACTGACAAACATCTATCAAGAGTTCATAATATTATGAACTCTTGCTTCCATCCTTCACTGTTTCTTTACACAGTCTCCGAAGTCAAGTTACAAAAATTCATACGTCCGGAAGTCTGAATCACATCTATTATTTTCACATGACTTCCAATGTTTCTTATAGATTGTCAGGGCTATTACATATGACATAAGGTTAGACATAATGGTGTCCTGTGATAATACATGTTTACGGATTCTTCTGAAACCTTTATGGATTAAAGTGAAAAACTAGTGAATTATCCTAATTGTAAGGTCCAAGGTTGTGTGTTTCTGCAACACCAAGCCAGCAACAAAACAGTTTCATACACAGCCAAGCCAACCCACGTTTTGTAGTGACAGTACAGGATCAGGGCCCGGAGATTTTGAGTGGTCAGGGGGTCACGAACACTTTTATTGATCTGATGTGATATTTCATGTGTGAAGCATGTATATGTGTGATTGAATTCATCGCTTTTACATTACATTTTGTCACTTTTGCACAAGAATTCATCATAATTGCATCGTCTGCAGTAAACTAGCCGCTTATCACAAGGTGGATCATTTTACCATAGAGAATACCACTTGAGACACTAGATACGCAAAGGCCTTCAAGTTAATTAGTTTGTTGGCAAGTGACCACACCCATCACCAATGGTTAAGCAAAAATTGCAAAGCTGTTAAAGAAGCTGTAAGAAGAATTAAAGAGTTGTTTACAACAGTTGTGCTTTAACAAGATTGTCAAGCACTTGCTATAATCTTGTTTTCGTGTTTACTGCAGCTGCCAATCTTGTTAAGGATGATAAAATCAATAGCAAAAGAGAATTCTGCAAAAGTGACAAACTCTATTGCAAATGGGACAAAATCAATTGTAAAAACCTGTAAATTCAATTTCACGTCCTCCAGTAGATTGTATTATTCATGATACAATAAATTGTGAAAGTTTAGTTATTTGAGATTTGGAAGAAATTTGCTTTACTGACCAAACTAAGATAAGGCCACTTCAACTAAATCTTTTGTTTCTCGGGCCCGACTGACCCTATATTTTTCAGCATAAAATAATTATGTTAATCACGTGATCACCTTGCAAAGAGTGACAACGCCACGAAAGAGTTGCAAATTTATCTTTAAGCTCTTAAAAAGTAAGTAACACTAAATATCTCAACATATAGCTGCCTACTCACAAGTGATACAGCAACCGTAATGTAGCTTAGCCACTGCTTGACTCGCAATATCACTCTTCAGGTAGCAAAATAGCCTATTTTTATTTTACCGACCTTTATTTGGCTGAATTTCGCCCGAGAAACAAAGATTTAGTTGAAGTGGCCTAATGGTACTACTTATAGCTGGATCCCAACCTGGTTTACTCGCTACCATGTGGTTCCAAACCCACTCTCTCCATTTTGAGATACCTTTTACTAGAACAAATCACTAATAAATTCAGCTACTACCCCAGATCTACCTGTGATTGGAATAACCTACTCATTGACACTATAGAATCTCAATCTCTGGAAACATTTTTAGGTAACTATAATATAATTCTTATTTTGTGATTTGTAACCTCCCCGAATATATCAGTTATAACTGTACTCTTCAGTATTCATAATCATAAGTGGCTACAGCTATGGCCCTACTTTTTTCACAGAAACACTTAATTCAATTAAGAAGAAACCTTTTGCATATTAATAACCATATAATATGTGCGCTGTTCTATTACTTTTATACTTCCATATCTGGAGCGGCCATAGCACAGTACGGCTTTGATCTCTGGGTATGTACCATTTGCAATGTATTGCACCAACATATTGGAGTACATGTGCCATGGATAGTTCAATCAATTGTGCTCTGTTGTAGACAAGAAGTCACCTACTACCAGGAGATGGACTGCTAATAGAATGGTTTGATAGTAAATTGCTTGTAGGCCTTGGTGCTTGTTGTGTATATGTGACTGGATCTGCGAAAATCTGACACAATAGTGCATTTTCTAGTTCCTGTTTATTAAATTCTTATAATCTACTTAGCCAAGCATACCCTCTGAAAAAGTTTCGGCCTCACATGCCAATAACTTTCGGAGTTACAGCTCTACAAAATATCAACAACAGAAAAATTGATTTGTACAGCAACTATAGGGAAAATAAATTACAGGCACTTATTACAACTGTTGTAACTTATGAGCGAATTAACGCACTGGGCTGACATTTTCACCATCGTGTTCACCATGGATAGGGGAATCATTTACTGGGTAATTTTGTCCTTTTATCACCTTTCTTCACTGCATACAAAGGTGAATTTTGTGAAGAAAAATCAATCGTGTACGATCACTTTGACGTGACGTAAATAAACGCTCATAACTTGCATCTACTGCTACGAAACAAAGATTTCCAACTCCTCTTGAGTAGGCAAATAAGACAATATCCAGTTTTTTATTGTTAGTACGTACCTTCCTTCACTAAGAAATAAGCATTAAAAAATTATGGATTTTTTTTCGGTAATATGCAAATATTTCACCCATTTTTTCAATGCTTTATACTGTAAATATTAGAATTGCACTATTGTTTTGGGTTTTTGCAGATCCGGTCACATATGATAATGCAAGACATGTACGATCAATTAGCCCAATGCCAGTACAGTAATAAAGTTTGAAAAGCACAAGAAAGCTAACATAGCTATAATGGCTCAGGCCAAGCAGCGTAATTAGCGCAGTGGATATATTGTACTGAATCCTCTATTAGAGTATCACGATGACTAGAGTTCATTGTGATGACTGCTCTATTAAAAAGAGTAGCATCTTGATTTTTTCCAAAAGTCAAGTAGCTGAAAAGCGGTCCAGACCAGCCAGACCGTGAGCTCTGGCCCTGCAGTAATTATGACAACTACATATAAATGATTCAAGTATAAGGATGTACATTTGAGTAGAGATCATAGAAATATAAATCCTACTACAGTCAGGGTTTTAAATTCTACTACATTATCTCTAAGAAACCAATGGGTGAGTATAGGTAATTCCAGTGGGTGAGAAGGCATATATGTGAAGCCACAGTGCTATCAGTACAGTGTGTTCAACTCATTTACACAATAGTGGATCACTCAATATGCATCTTTTGGCATATGTCTCAGTTCTAATTAATACAGGTCACCGGGGTGTGTCCAGGGTCAACAGTAGTGACACGGTAGCAATCCTGATATACTACATGTCAGTCCTATTGTACATCCTACTGTCAATGTCTCACACTGTTTTGTTAGTTGGCATGTGTATAGCATAGCCAAGTGGCTAAAGAATTGGCTTGGTAATCAAAAGGTTCCAAGTTTGATTCTTGGTTAAGCCAAATTCATCTTCTTGTTGTCTCAAGAAAGTTTACTTACATTGCTCCAGTCTATCCAGTTGTGTAAATGGGAATATGGTGGCCCGGTGTCAACTGGGGAAGTAGCCCACCCAGTTATAACACCTGCATGGTATTAACTGGGGAAAATTTCCTACTGTCCATACCTCACACAGCAGTTAAAGGTCCACTTCAGACTTTGGTTGCCGAAACCTTCACCTGTGAGATATAGTACAGCCTCCTGCAGGTTACTAGTCCTGCCCTTGTCTGTGCTGACTCCTAGCACCTAAGTAGCACACAAGTGCCGATCATGCCCAAAGACTTTGTTTTTGCTTTGCTTTGTGTCTGTGTGTCTTTGTCTGTGTGTGGGCGTAGCCAGATGGCTAGAGCATCAGCCTGGCCAGTTTGTTATGCCATTTTAGTTTTCAGTGTTGTTTCTTGAGCAAGAAACTAATTGGGAACCTGTTATGGGTGTCTTGGAAAACACATTTTCATTATCAAGATAATATTATTGTTCTGATTTTCTACTTTGGGGCCATTGATCACGCCCAGCTGATACCAATGCACAAGTTTCATTTTATTGCTTACAATCTGTTTCTATGCCAGACCAAGTCCATGACTTAGTTTATGAGTCTAGCTTGATCTATTTTTCTTAAAGATATAGATTAAATATTGTAGTAATACAATTTTTCATATGTGATCTGATCTGCAAAAACCTGACATAATGGCGCAAGCCTAAATTTTCAGCATTAGCCATTGATTACAATGGGTAAAATATTAGTGTAATTTGAAAAATATTTTTGTAAAAATTTTAATTACCTTGTTTTTTGTGAAGAGAGGGTCCAATGATAAAAGCCTGGATATTATCTTATTCACCTACTCAAGAGGAGTTCGAAAGTCTTTGTGTCGTTGCAGTAGACTAAAGGATGTGTGAGTTATGAGCATTTGTTTACGTCACATCGAAGCAGTCATACGTGATTGATCTTTCTTCACTCACTTTGACCTGTACATAGTGAAGAAAAGTGATAGAAGGAAAAACTTACCCAGTAGTAGACTCCCCTATTCATGGTGAACACAATAGTGCAAGTTGCAACTCTGTACTGCATTGTGTTTGTAAGTTACAGCAGTTTTTGTAAGCACCTGTAATTTATTTTCCCAATACTTGCTGTATTGGGAAAATCAATCTTTCTGTTGTTGCTACTTTGTAGGGATATAACTCCAAAAGTTGTTGGCATAGAAGGCTAAAACTTGGTCAGAGCAAATACTTGATTTAGTAGATTATAATATTCCATAATAAAGAATTTGAAAAAATGTGCCACTATGTTGGGTTTTTGCAGATCTGTTCACATAATTTTATTATATAACAGTTATACCACGGCTGGGAGGGATTTGCTAATATATACACCCAAAGCCCGAGGGCTGCGGGTGTATAATATCAGCAAATTCCAAGCAGCCGTGGTATAAATGATATATATTACTTGGGCCGCACTCACCTAATAGGTGAAAGAACTACTGAGAACTCATCCCTTTTGTTTTATACAGTAGCATCTGAAGATCAATTATGGTTTTAATAGTGTGGGCTAATAGCCATCAGAACGTTATCCATATGTTAAAACATCATTAATACATTACTATGCTTTAACATGCAATGTTAGAAAACTTGTGATTGTGGGATGGAGTTTATATTGTTATCATTTTTGTACTAAGTTTAGCCAACTAACTTTGATATTGGGTAGTGCTGAGCAATAGTATCGATAGTGCGATATATCGCGATAGTAAATCACTATCGTTATCGCGATAGTGGGATATCACTATCGTGATAGTTATGATAAGCTCAGATCTGCATTAAAATGGTATTAACAACCCTTCTATACTGTTTTACAGTTGGTATTACCAGCTTTCTTACAAAGGAGTGGCCTGTAAAAGCTTTACCAAAAGTCCATATTCATCGGCCGCCCACGAAGTTAATTAACAAATGTCCTGTGCATGCAAAATAACTTTCTATATGACTACAAATCATAGCTATACAACTAAGACTTTGTTAAGAGCAAAGTGTTTCATAAACTATCGGGATAGTATTCACTATCGCGATACTTAATCAATAACTATCGTGATAGTAAAATTTTTACTATCGCTCAGCACTAATATTGGGACAGTAAGTAAGTTATTATATTAAGTTAAGTACTTAGGACTGTAAGTTACTGACCTGTTTCAAAGCAGTAGTAGTAGCTTTGCTTTTCCGTGGTCTGTTCAAAGGCTGATATGTGGTGGGTAGAAATACACATCCTCGATCGCCCAAACAATTATTTTGTGCCTTCATTATCCTTTAGTAACAACCAACTAGTCTATCTTAGCAAATATACTAAGCTTAGTAACCAATACAAAAATGAGTTCCACAATACAAAGCTCTATGTTGCTCAATATAACAAGTCAAAGCGCATTGGTTCTTTGGTATCAAAGTCATTGGCAAACCGCTTTCCCATGATATTGCCCAGGCGATATCTTGATATTTCCTGGGCAATATGCGAGTTAAACACTGAGCGGTGCCTTTGAACACCCACGTTAAAGTGGTATATAAAATAATAAAAAAAGCAAATTACGGTATTATCAATAACATGAATGTTATTGATCATCCCACATAAGGACAGGGCTGGATAAATGTATTTATCTTTGTTTGTCTTTTTTGTAGAAATCAAGATGTTGAACTGATACTCCATTAAACTGATACTCAAAGAATTATCCTAAACAGAAATAAAACAGTTCATAACTCTTAAATTAATGAATAGACTGTGTGAGTTTACATTTAGTCTAATCTATGCTAAGAAGTTTTAATTGTATTTTGTGAACATTTTATTCCGATTTGGGCAATTTGCGAACACATGGCATGCATGTTTTTAATTGAAGTATCAGGGCTGGTAAAATACAATAGGTAACCTGAGTGAAGGAGTGATCTTCAAAAATATAACCACCAAAATTCTAACATTTCTTAATCCGCATTGAAAATTTGTAGGTATATGGTCAGTAAAATGTAGTTCAAGAAATGTACACAAATGATGATTTGCTCAGTTGATCCCATGTGCATCACAGTACGCAGGTTTAAACCTTAAATGATATAAGGGTATAATTGTTAATTTAAAGGATGAAAATTTTGTGGATAGCCAAAGTCCACGAATAATACGCCCAGTACAATTCAGTATCCATGGTAAACAGTGGACAACCAAAGCTTCAGCCTTTTATGATGAATAGTGTTGGAGTTGGAATGTAACAGCAAGAAATTTAATTTCAATCTATTTACCAGCAAATCTGTCAAAATATAGTGTTTTCCCTCTATTCTTCATGTGTACAAAGAAAACCATTCCCAGAAAGCAATGACAAAAGTAAACTTCATGTCTATTGCATTGCAACTAACTCGCATGCGTTTTGCTATAAGTTTTCTCACTCTCCATGCATGAATACATGCTAGGTACCAAAGAAAGGCATTCGTTCAGCTAGTTAAGAATTCCTAAGTGACCACAATTATTTTAATGTCATTTTGAGGGACTCCATCCACTATAACACTGCTGAGAACAAGTAACACTACAAAGTAATTATGACACAGATTATTAGGATGCACTTTTATCATAACCAACAATGTTACTTCACATACAAATTTCACCTATCATAGCTACTGTACATCATAAACAATCCAGACCTGCTGGACCCATATTACATTGATTAGATACTGTATAGTGTCTGTCTACTGAACATGCTCAAAGGCATTTATAAATGACATCAACCTAGTACATTCTGGTGGCACTACATCCATCAGTAGCACTTCTAGTGCTACTGATGCACTTGCTTGTGCATATCCAGCAAATTCGCAGCAATGAATATATACTACTCTGGTGAATGATCAGCTTATTACCAAACATGGGAGGAATTATGTATAGTGCAGATTTTATTTGTGTTTCATCTTCCAGTTGTAGTGGTAGGAAATAACATGCACGTTAGAGGTTTTGCAGGGAATGTTCACATAATATGTGCGCAGACATTGTGGGTGAATGTACATACCAAAACCCACAATACATTACAAAATTCATAGCTACATGTCAACCCTCAATATTATACATATTTGCTAGAGATAGCCACTTGTTACAATGGCTTTTTAGCATATCCCAGTAAAACTTTTCGCTTTGTACTTTTAAAAATCAATGTAGAATCCTCAATCCACTAGTCAGTGCATACATGGCTAAGGAATGTGTACTGCAAAACCTCTATGTATATACACTGCAATACATTTATTTCATTTTCACAATTTTAACATATATAGTTAACTTTCGTGGACAATGTATTTGTATTTGTGTGGTTATCTGCACAGTATGTGTACACAACCAAAAAGTTCATGAGTGCTACACACAACACAGCACATTGATAATATGACTGAACACCTTGAGAAAACAGTTTTTAGTTTCGTATGGTTGATGAAAGGGATTCAGAGAATATCCCTCACTTAGACCTGTGTACAGAGTTGCTGTATGTTGAGTACACATTAGTTGGGCCAGTTGCCAGCATCATACATAAAGCCCATATGGTCCAAGGTACATCCATAAAAACACTGACCACAGGTCGGGGAAACTTTGCCTCAACAAGATACCAAAACTGAAAGCTACGTATTCTATTGTTATCTCCATACTGAAATAATATTGCAAACAGTACAGTTCATACAAAGTTATACAAGAACAAGATACATCTTTTGTATCACTGTAGGGCTCAAACAAATAGTGGTTTTTACTATTCGAATATTCTTTATTCACAACTACCGAATATTCGAATATTCTTTTTCAGCATTGGTATATGGACGACATATCAATAATCCTGTTGTACAAGATGTCTCTTTTATACAATTCAGAATCAACATGATTTGATCATTTATGTCATAGATATGCTTATGTAGGATCAAGAATTCCAAGTATTTACACACTGATGTTACGTATTTCCTTTGAAACGAATATTCTCCGAATATTCGAATAATAGAATATTCGTTTGAGCCCTATATCACTGTTTCAACTGGTTGACGATGATCCAGTGTCAGCTCCTATCAAATGAGATAGCTTTCACTATGCATGCACAACACCACATAATACACACAAAAAATGTTTAATGAGTGTTTCCACAGTTTCCAAAAATAATTTTACCATCAAAATATTCAAATAGCTACTCTAATAGAGCAGTCATACTTTTCAACAAAACATTTGTCATGCTAAGTGCTAGTATGAGTGTTAAATAGCGGTTAACCATGCATGGAAATAATACTGTATAATGGGAATCATTCGCGGAAGATAACGTTTGTGAATTTGCGATTTTAGATGCATTCATGAAAGGTTTTTAAATTGACAAAAATTCCCCCCTCTTTCCCAAAAAAGCCTTTGTACTAATCTCCAACCTTCCCCATATGATTCACACCTTAGTTCATGCAGTACTGACATAGTGACAAGCATAGTGAATGCATGAGTGGATGATACTATTAAAGATTTGTTGTAGCTACTTGCTAAACTGCTATGTATGCGTGACACTACAGTCAGGCACAACATGACACAATTTGAACAGAGATATAAACTTCAGTGACAGTAGTTACGTAAGGTGACAGTGCAAGAAAGAAACCAGTGCTATATAATCATGCAAGAGAAATGGGATATTTCACTGTGATGTGCCCCCAGGCTGATTTCCCATTTATATTGCGAATGTTACCTGCTTCTCTGCTTAAAAACAGCCATCTACACAACACATCACAGCCCTCCCAAAACAATCAAGTATACATCCATGATTTACTAGCTGTAGGTGTGTGCCCAATCCGTAAATTACTTAACACAATAATTTGCAAACATTTTCTCACAAACAAGGAAAGGATAGACAATTTGTGGATGTTTTCTTCCATGAATTATTCTCCCAATATACAGTATGCATGAATGGGTAAAGAACTGGTCTTGTATTTCAGACCTCAAAACCAGTGAGCAAATTTCTAGTCCTGGACACACAATACACACACACACACACACACACACACACACACACACACACACACACACACACACACACACACACACACACACACACACACACACACACACCTGCATGTGTGGTGCGTGCGTGCGTGACACACTGCCACAAAATCAAACAAACAGACAAAAAAAGTCCAGGTAAACAGGTCTAGCCAGACTAAATTAACTGGTTGAGCTCAAAATAACAGCCTGTCATCTGTCATTTTTCCAACCCAAAAGTCACAATGACTGACCAAATTAAAAATGGTCTGATATTATCACCTATCAAAATAGGCATTTAAAAATACACTATATATATATATATAAACTGTTACTACGTATTATGTACCAGTGGCCAACCATGTTGCATGTTGGTCTGTCATTTTGACAGATTAAGTCATTGTCAGACTGATTACATTCAACAAAATTTATTCTGGCTGAACCATTATTATTTATTAGCATTCTAAACTGATGGTCTAAGCATATGCAAATTTTATAATTGGTCAACAACTAGCTCTTGCATATGTAATGCAGCATTGCTTCAGTCCATGGTAGAGCAAATAGTCAATGCACAGTGCTACAAGCACGCATACAGTCGTTGTATGCAAGGAAATTCTGATCTTACTAAAAACTCACCCTGTTACTATACCAGTCTGCGTGCAATTTAGTCAACTCGTTTCTTCATGATCCTTCAGTGTCTAAGCCTTACTCCTTCGAGTATTTCTCCCCCAGACCCTGATGCTGACGCTCTTGAAAGTGCCTATTCCGGCATAAATGTTCCAGATAAGAGGCGCTTATTCCTGTGGGTATGACGTCAGCACAGCAGTTATATTACTATAGGAAAAGTATAACATGTCATGAGGTAAGAAAAAACTTTATTTGTGCCCACTCCAACATTTGCATACAGCTCCATGCAATCTGTTCTTATTTTCCACCCTAAGAACGTTGTCACCTGATGAAGCAATAGAAGCAGAAATGCATTGTGACTGCTATAAAGTTCTTAGTTACCTGACTATTGACAATATCATTGTCAGAGTCTACAGGCATTCTAACTGTCTTTACAGATCTAGAGTTCCTCTTTTGTCTTCAATTTACTCTCTGTACCAATATAATATAATATAAACAAGTTTATTTGCATATAAACTAACTTTTGATAGTTTATTTCCATAAGTAGAAACTATGAGGACTTGTATGCCTCCAGTCTCCTGGATGAGTTCACCGATGTGATCACAGAGACACCATCTAAACTGAAATCTCGACAGTCATTCTCCAAGGATACTGAATATACCTTGGGTCTGTAACCATTTAATCAGGTAGAGTCGATACCGCTGAACCATATTATTCAGATAAAATCAACATATGCATAGCTACTCTAAAATAACAATCATACATTTCAACAGAGCAGTCGTCATGCATACGTGTGTCAAACAGTAGCTAACCATACATGAAAATATACACCTAAATAAGCAAAGCAACTACTCCCTGTATTTCAGAACTTGAAACCAGGTGAGCAACATTTCTAGAACTAACCCTGGACACACACAAAAGCAAACAAAAAGCAAAGCCTTCAGCTGTCATGCTAGTATGGTCATGCCTACCCAGTGAACAAGCACAGGAATCAGTGCAGGCAAATCCTAGGACTAGTAACCCCGCAGGAGGCTGTACCATATCCCACAAGTGAAGGTGTAGGCACCCGAAGTCTCACCTACACACACACATACACACTGTACAATATTATCTAGCATATTCCGATTTAATATCATTTAAAATGGTTACCCATATCACTGTGTGAACAGTCTCCTCCACCTGATACTACCGTGCACACATACCCTAGTCACAGCTATCATTGAAATCTATATTAATGTAGTTAATTAGGTGACAGTACAACCATGCACTTGCTTAGTTGTGAGAACGTTAATTGAGCATGGATAGTGTGATTAATCTAAAATTTCAATACCACTATATATGAACCCATAAACAATAACTATATCTGTATACATCTGCTGATTTGCATGACTTGCTTTTGAGGTTACTGGTCCATAGTTCTATTACATGAAAAACAATCTGGTTAATCAAGCGTTTTGAATATAGGTAATTAGCCGGACTAAATTTGGATATCAAACTGGTCTAGCCGGACTGATTTTGTTTGACTAAAAGGCTGGACCATTATTAGCATCTAAATGGGTCTACCTATAGGCATATGTAAATAATTATTATAGCCAACTCCAGCTAGCTCCTGTTTGTATAATAAAAGCTGTAGAGCAGAATAGCAAGTTATATTAATGTAGCAAATAGCCAACATGCAGTTTTAAAAGATTGCATACAGTTACCCTCTACTGTAACTAGACAGAAACCGGTGTATCATTAACACCCACCTGCAGTACTTCAGTGGCTACCAAGGGCTGAATGGCTAGTTGCACCATTGCTAAGATGTAATTATATTACAAAAGTGCATGACTGCTCCAAACACAAGGCCACTATAAATAAAGACTCTGTTTCCCGTCCTCCACTGGGCATACATTTATGCAAGCGAGCAGTCCATTTCCATTATAAAATTGGTAGCTTTTCCTGAGCATAGCCAGCATAAAATTAAGTTGCAGGTAGAACAAAATGTAAATTTGTAGAGACTCAATGCACACTGACACATTATAAAATTGAAACTGTTCAGTATGCAAGAAAAAACGGAAGAATTATAATATTATTAGTGACACGGATGCAGGCAGTGGACTGGAACAGAGAATTTATTTGGAGTGACCAAAGCAATGCAGTTTCATTGTAGATGCATGCATGAAGTTAGTCAACACGGATCAAATTTAAATTCGATTGACTAAGATTCAGCCAAACTTTCATTGGATGCCAAAGCTGGTTGACTGAAAATGGCCCAGCTGGGTCTGGGTATGAGACAGATGGTATTCATTATCAACTCTAACAGTTACACAACATATAAAGGAGCTTGGAACAAGGCTTAGAACCGAACCAGAGTTTATTTAACCCACACTTGTCACGGGAGTTATAATTGTAATCTATGGTTTCCTGAAACCGTTGCTTATCAAATACTAAGAACTCACTCTGTGCTTCAGTTTACTCGACTCGTCATGATCCTTCAACCTCTTTCCCTCGAGAGTTTCTAACAAGCTCCCAAACCCATCTCGCATCCAATGCTTTTGTATGCGCCTATTCATAAACGCTCCATATAAGAGGCGCTTATCTTCCCATATAAGAGGCGCATATCTCTGAGCTATGGCGTCATGGTATGCTCACAGGGTATGTTATTTCATACCAATATGTTAGTGTGATATGCTAACGTTTTTAGTATGTAATGCATGCAGATCTGTTTCATACCTTCTAGTGTAGCAACTCAGTATGCAATGCATACAATTTTGGTATGAAATGCACTCAGGCTTTTTAACAGTGATCAGAGCACTGGTTAGCTTGACCTCTGGACTTTCAAAAACTGGCATCAGTATGCCTGGGTGACGTTTCATCAGCTCATCAAATTTCTGTGCCGTCAGTCCTTGTTTCATCTGCTCCAATTCGACAATTGTGGAAAATATAGTATATTGCAAAATCAGGCCCTTTACTATCTTGGTCTTTTCCGTAAATGAAACAGAGCTAGCTGGATCACCCACACCACAGGAAAACCTAAAGTCATATTCAGGGTCGTCCAGCAGTCTTCTGAGCTCCTGCTCTGACTCGCATTGGGCAATCTGCATGTGAAACATACCAATGATGCCAGTATAAATGCTCCACCTCTAATTAACATAGTAGTGTAGCAAACATGCATAGCTAAGCCATCATCATAATTACTATGATACTGTACACACATACTTGTTATACCCATGCATTCAGTAATCACACACACACACACACACACACACACACACACACACACACACACACACACACACACACACACACACACACACACACACACACACACACACACACACACACACACACACACACACACACACACACACACACACACACACACACACACACACACACACACACACACACACACACACACACACACACACACACACACACACACACACACACACACACACACACACACACACACACACACACACACACACACACACACACACACACACACACACACACACACACACACACACACACACACACACACACACACACACACACACACACACACACACACACACACACACACACACACACACACACACACACACACACACACACACACACACACACACACACACACACACACACACACACACACACACACACACACACACACACACACACACACACACACACACACACACACACACACACACACACACACACACACACACACACACACACACACACACACACACACACACACACACACACACACACACACACACACACACACACACACACACACACACACACACACACACACACACACACACACACACACACACACACACACACACACACACACACACACACACACACACACACACACACACACACACACACACACACACACACACACACACACACACACACACACACACACACACACACACACACACACACACACACACACACACACACACACAGCAACACAATATAGCAAATGCAACATTTTACGCTTTGCATGACATGATTTGCTCACTTCTTCTTGTGGTAAGAGCCAGTCAGCTTGCATGGCCCCGGAATTAACGGTGATGAAGAAGAACTGGAATTGCCACTCAAGCAGGGCTGCTTTGTTAGTGGACCATCAACTTCTACAGAAGATCTATGCAAGCAAAGTATAGGACTCATGTCAGGTCCATGCAAACATGTACCGTATACCAACTTTAATAAACACCATTGGTATAGCTACCATGTATGCAGTGTACCAAAGGATCATACATGCAGCCAACAATCAAGATTGGTGAACATGAAATATTACATGCATGTGCTCTAAGATCTGCATGCTCACATTATAATATTGTACATGTTAGTTAAAATTATGTGCTAACTCTATATATACCTCTTCTGTCTAGCAGCTCCAGCACACTCCATGACCTGTTTTGAAAGCTTTAATTGACATCGGCAAAAACATGTCACACTGCCAGCAATGCTCATATGGCTCGTTGTCAGCAGCCAACAGGTCATCCTGTAATTTCATACATGAATACGCTGTATAGGTACTACATATGATGTGTGCTTATACCTTTGCATCTGATATATCACTTTGCAAAGGCCGAATATATAACTTGGCTTGGTTTAGAATATCCTTTAGGTATGGTACACTGAGCCCTTTAGCAGGGTAATCAATTTCTATCAAACTGTGGGAATTGTCACTCAGCCTGCACAAAGTGTAGCCACCACACGAATTCAGTTGAGGAAATGTCTCCATCAATACTTTGTGGATATGACCGGCATCACCGTCGTGGTGAAAGTTCACTTCCCCAAGACCAAGCCCATCTCTGGCCAATTCCATCCTCTCCTCCGCTGATGGTCGCGATGTTTTCAGGATGTGTTTAAGACAAATACATTCCTTCTTCCATGTGCTTTTTGCCGGCCTTCCTGGTCCTCGCGGAGCCCGCTGCCTCTTGTACTTCCCTTTTCGCGACTCATACAGACCACTGTTGCTTTTAAATGGCTCAAACGGCTGAATGACGTATACGGGTGTGACCAAACAAGCGTCTGTGTTCCAAAGCCGTGGAATTCTGCTGGTGATTAGCACTCTGCCACACTCCACTCGGGCCTGCACTGGGGCATGACGCACATCATGGCTGCTCAGGTTATGGTTGGCCGCGAGAGTGTGACTGCTCCGCGACAAGCCGGTTGAGACGCCACTGGATCGGGACTGTGACGCGGAAGCAGCTAAATCTGTGTCGCGGATAGCCGGGGGCCTCATCGAATCGGAGGAGGTACTACTAGTAGTTGGCGACTGATTCGTGGCAAGTTGTATCACCCTGTCCACTGCGGCTAACAGCACACTTCTTGCATCTTCCGCACTGGCAGGTCTGTCAGTCCCCGTGAAACACTGATCTTCCTCCCCTCCCCCTTCCCTATTCCTGTAAGCCCTATTCATTGCAGCTCACAAAGTCCAGCAATATAGATCAGACTAACAGCGGGGGTATTCGGCGTATAGCCTATAATAATAGTTATATATAGCGCTGTCTATTTCCAAATTTGGAACTTTTCAATAATAATTCACAAATTAACTATACTGCAACCGATAACTATAGCTACCCTGACACGAACTTTACATTATTTATGGATGTGAATGCTTAATTCCTTTCCACGCATATTTCAAAAGGTATACATACGTAGTTATAGCTATAGTTGCCATAATAACACATGCATGTACACGTATAGCAGCTATTATAATAGTGACTCATGATGATGATCAAACAAGAACATATTCCATACATGCATTATGTATATTTAGCTAGCTATACAACTGCCTTGTTATGCTAAATTTTGATCCTTAATGGCTGTGTGACTGGGAAAACCAGTAAAATAGCTTTACTATGGAAATCTTCTAACTTTCTCCCATGTAGCCGTATGTGACTCATAGCGATAAGCTTTCCGGCTGGGGGAGGGGAGTGGGCTGCTGCTGTTCATGCATATATAGCACAGTGTACAGCTATAATACCGCTTTGATTGCCTGTAATCCCTCGGTATACTTAGTATCTGATAAGAGGGAGATGATATAATATATTAATTTTTGTCTTTGCCCTTTACACTCATAGACTATAATTATATTGTTTGCATAAATTTAACATAATTACATAGCTATGTTTTCACACTTAATTCTATTCTATGACCCATGCATACATGCATGCAGCTGTGCCTGACTGCTATATTTGAGTCTATCTCTTAGCGTAAATATAGATTACCGACTATATAGTGTAACAATGTTAATACAATATCTCGCCTTCCATCAGGAAGTTATTACAGCTGTTTTGTCATTTAGCATTATCGTGCACGTGTGTGTTGGTAGTGTGTTGGTAAGAAATTCCTTGTGTTAAGCATGTAATGAGGAGTATATATGCACATATAGGCCAAAGTCAGCAATCTTCCTATAACAATTGTTGCTATGCAATAAAATTACCTGTTTAAGACTTTCATGGTTGCTATAAGCAACCCATTACCATTGCTTTGGTGTCATAATCATTTAAAGTTACAGCAAGATTTGCCTAGCATGCAATGTTCATGCACTATAGGCATGTAAGCCATGTATATAATACTATGGTATACTATATTTATTGTCAAGTCAGACGTGACTCTCTCTATATATAAATATACTTGGCGCAATGACTATACTATTAGAATAATCAACTGCATATCAAAGGATCAATGTTTGTGACAAAGCAAAAGCTATATACTGATCTATTGACTATAGTCTATCTATCATATATCAGTGCTGCTATTGGGGATTTTGTACAGGACAGCAAGGTTGCTCCAGGAATTTTGGTGACTGGTATCCAAACTTTTGCTGTATGTACATTTAATCTAGGAGGTACGCTGGCAATTACTGAAACTGGTAACAATATTCACCAAAAAAATTTTTTTTTAATTGACAGTTTAAAAGTATATTATTAAATTGACAGTTTAAAAGTATATTATTATCAACTAATATAGGCTGCATGCTTAATTGTGCTTGCTACTGTTGGCACAGTATCAGGTACAAGCTAAAGGGAAAAGGGACAATATTTGAAGCATATGGATGCTATTCTGGGGGTCTGGGGCATGCCCCCAGAAAAATTTTCAGATTTTAAGACTCTGATACAAGATTTTGGACTATTTTTAAATGTGTTAGCACAGGTAAAGTAAGTAGCTAGCTAGCTATTTACAAGGAATACAAAGAATGTGACTGTTTTATTAGGGTGGTTGACTGCTCTATTAGAGTATTTCGATCTGAACTTTTGTGAAAATCAACGTAAAATATAATTTTGATTACTTGAATAGACTTAACCAGTTCCTGGAAACCTCAGAAATCCTCTAGATCCGCCCGTGGTAACACAATAAATTTCTGTGCATGTTTGAAAATACATTTACCATGCAGGCATATCAGTATAAGCTACAGCTGTAGGACCCAAATATATAGTTATATACAATGCTTTTATTGAAGCACTGCCTTCAAACAGAACGGGTAGAAGGGATTAAGAAACTTTTAATGTACTCATATAGGAATATGACTTCAAACATTTAATGTATTATCGAGTCTGTTGAAAATAGAAATATACCCTATTAGAACAGTCAACCACTATAGCTGCAAGGATATACGTAACTTGAACATAAGTGCATGTCTGACAATCCATATATATTTGCATCTATCTATCCAATGATGCATTTATAAAATGACTTTCGACTGCATTATTATAGTGAAAAACCTTCTGGATTAACCACAGTATGACAAGGTCAAAAATAATAATATTAGCTATACATCTATTTACTTATTATGCCATGCAGTATAGTAAAAAAAAATCCATGTACATGTATATATATATATAATGATATCATAGAGTAATCAAGATTTGGACAGTTTTAATGATTTATATTAGTTCATATTATATAGAACAAAGACTCACTAGCTGATGCACTATCTATCTGTACTTCACAACCTGCACACGTTCATGAAAGCATGCACATCGACAGACGGACAAACAGTCTTGTAGATCAATCTACAATTAATGAGTCTTTATTGTACTGACTACTCTATATTAGAGTATTTTGAATTTGTATATTATATGCAAAAAGCTTTCAGTATATATTATATATATAGCTATCATAATATATATAGCTATAGGACACCATAGTTATTTGATAAATCCCAAGCCATATCACCCCTAGATTGGCCAATGCACACATTTTTCCATTAGGAAAGCTGTCACAACAAAGAACTCTCTATACAATACTTCAGTGGTACTCATTGAAAGTTTTCTAAGTTGTTTTCTTGCTTCATTCATTACCTAACATGTGCATACACTTTTAAACAATACAGTATAATTATGCATGCAAAGACAGCTCTTGCTGTTCTTATCTTGTTTGGCTTTCCATGTGACTGGCAGAGTTGGGGTAGTTACTTCAGAAAAGTAACTAGTAACTAGTTACACTTTGCTTTTATCCCATGTAACTTAGTTACAGTTACAGTTACTTTTCAAAAGGTAACTAAGTACTGTAGTTACTAGTTACTTTCGTAGTATAAATTATGACTTGTTTTTAGCTTTTGTAACATGAATTTTGCTAAGATATGCATCATTAGGGATGCAATGCATATGTGCACTTAAAATAACAATTCTGTGGCTATTTTAGGTTAGTTTTAATTATTGCTACATCTCACAACATCTGTTACTCAAGCTGAATCATAGAGAACAGTACACAGAATGTGTCTACTTAATGTGGCTGTAGCATATATGGCACAAAAATTGAAGTGCTCTTTACTTTTAAAGCATCATTAGTTATAGTTCCAATGTAACTATTGTGATTAGTTACTATTGTAACTTAGTTACTTTTCAGACAATTACTCCTAGTTACAAGTTACTAGTTACAAAGCAAGTAACTAGTTATATTACTAGTTACTTTAAAAGTAATCAGTTATGTAACTTAATTACAAAAGTAACTAGTTACCCCCAACTCTGGCAACTGGTTTCAGCATATAGTCTATACTGACAAGTCTCATGCATGCATGCATGCAGCATTTCCATGCACCTTCCTTTTCACTCAAAAGAATAGGACACTTCAAGCATGAAGCCGGTAAGAAACTACTTTTTAATCTTGTACGAATTCTATCTAGTTGCATCTCATATTACTATCACTGCTATTGACACCATCTATCATCCTATATCCTGCTGCTTTGAAGGTCCCTTGATGCTCAATAATGCTATCACTGCCTAACTTTGGTCATTCATGCCATATATAGGGGTTAAAAAAAGGATCATGATGCTATAATAATTTATTTACATAATGACATCACTCACATTGCTGTTGTTAGCTACAGTTTTCAGTGATTGATCCATGTAGGGAGGTCACAATGAGCAAACAGTTGCAAACTTGGTACAAGATACAGGAATCAGGGTTTGCAAGCCTAGAATCTGCTATTGCATTCAATTGTACATTTGCAAAGTTTTACACACAACTGTAAGTCTGATATAACATTATAGCTACTGTTATAATAAATAGTATATAAATGTGACCCGGTCTGCGAAAAGGGCTCTTATAGCCTTTCCAATTATCCATGTTTGGCTAATCATAACTCCTAATCTACTAAAGCTATCACCATGTAATTACACCCACAGCTACTGCCAGGTTAGGGTTGTTGAGTGACTAAATTGTAGGCTTGTACCATATTCACCAGTCAAGTTATGGGTTACCATATATATGCAATTGGAAAGGCTATAAGAGCCCTTTTCGCAGACCGGGTCACAAATATAAACTCCACAATCAACAGCAATTATACAGCAGCAAGAAGATGCTTGTGATTATGACTCGTATATATATATATATATATATATATAGCTATGCAAAACACATTGTTTAGTCTATAATCCATCAGCAGACTGTCAGTGTGTTAGCTTCAGCCAAACATTAGCCAATCACAGTGCTTTAATTCACTCATGCTTTAATCTCTTTCTATATAGTCACCTGCAGAACAAAAGAGGTTGTATAGCAGTACATATAGTATATATGCATGCATGCAAGTAAGTTTAAGGAAGTATGACATATACATATAGCAGTGCAGTATATTAACCATTTTTAATGACTGCTCTATTAGAGTGTTTGATGGGTATTGAAATTTCTTACCACACACTAGTACAACAAAGTTGTGAATTTCACTGCAGCAGTATACTTATACTATTTTTAATTGAAGATGATCTCACTGCATTGGCATTCTGTCAAATGGTCAGTAAGCAACAGAAAGATGCTTGTTAACCATACATGTATTACTGGAACACATTAACTACATGCTAAATAAATTGGCAACTACACTATACCTGAATTGGTTGTGGGGATATATAACTCGGTTCAGTTACATCAATATATATATAACTACACCCGTTATGGTCTATAGCTATATACAAAATGAAATTTATATAAAACAGAATCTATATTAATAACAGAAAGCTGAAGCTGGAACATGACCCTTAAAGGGTTGACCAGAACTCAAGAACCAGAGTAGAGTAGCAGAAACCAAAGACAAATGGTATATACCAATACACTGTCATTGTACACTATGCATGTAGCTATATTCCATGCAGAATGTTCACGTATACAGCTGTAATGCATGTTTGCTATTGGTACATGTATGTCATGTAGAGTGCTGGTCGTGCTGGTCAATCAGTACAAAACTCTCTAACAGAGCAATCACTGCAGCATGCCACTTTGGTTACTTTTTGCATTCAAGATATGTTACTGCCTCGGTTACTGCACTCACAGGACCAAATTCGTCAAAATTAATATTGAATCGACCTCACCAAAAAAAAATTTTGCAGCCCTTTAATTAATCATACCCCCCTCAGAAATATTCATCGCCCTATGGAAATTAATCAATGTGCAGTTTTAATTTATTTATACCGCCCTCATAAATATTCCATCATCCATCAAAAATTAATTGTGCAACTCATTATAATTTCAACACCTGGCTTCACCCACACAAAAAATCACACTGTATCTACCAAAATATACTGTACTATTTTGACACTAATACTACACCATAAAAACGATGCAAGTTTCTATAGGGCCAGTACTCAAAGAAGGAAGACGCAAATCGATTAAAACTATATACCACCTCATTCGCCTGTTCATGGAGAGTTCCAAAATCTCTGTTTCATTTCTCCAGCTACAACGGTATGCATGTCATGTCAGTGCGTTTGTTTACGATGCGGTAAACGTAAACAAGATTGTCATCGTTTCTTCTACCAAACCGCCTTCATATCCATATGCGCAAGTATCTACAGGGCTAATACTATACCTTGGCTGATGTACTGATCTATGGTGAACGTTTTAAGCCAAATTACAACGTTGTAGACTAATCCAAACGGAAGTTATGGCTGCGAATGTAAGCGCCTGTAGTTTATTTTCAGTAAAATCGCTGTACATATCGATTACCCTGCTCTTCCTACTGTCTATCGTTATAATTCCAAAATTACACACCACGGAAGGCTGAAACGTTGGTGGTCCATTCCTTGGACACTGCTGATATTGCTGAGTGAATAAAAAAATTATTTTAATGTGCAAACAAGTCGGGTTTTTGCTGAGACGGTCACATATAGTGCAGTATTACTCGAGGGTGTGTGGTACAATTAATATTATTTTCAAAAGCAAGGATAAAACTCTTTATGGTTCCCAACTGTGGTACCACTCGAGAGTGCAGCACAATTGGAGTATATGTGGTATTCTTTATTCATATATAACATAATTTGGTGACATTTCTTTATGTACAGAGAAATGATATGGATACAAGATAGCTAAAGGAGAGAGAGGTGTCGTCTTATACCATGGAAGGACTAGTATATAACCCATATGACGGTAACGAGTAAGATCCCAGCTGGACTTCTCCTGCTGTGTAAGACAAGGATAGCTGGTTCCCAGTTAATACCAGGCATCCATTGATGATACAGCTTGGCAGGCTGCTTCCCCAGTAGACACTAGGTCCCCTAAAGCTGGTATATACACTGAAGCAATGTGAGTAAATTTCCGTGCTCAAGGAAACAATAACAATGGAACCTGGCATTGAACCTGGACCCTTTTGATTATCAGGCCAGTACTCTAGCAACTTGACTATGATTCCTTAATGGACACGAAGCTGACCAGAAGCTGGTCGGATACATTTGTTGTATCTTAATTTCATGTTGGTAAGTATTATCCACCCCAAAAACACCTTCGCTGTAAAAAAGGCGCGCCCAAGAAACTACAAGTACCTGGAACCCAATGTAAAAAAACAAAAACAAAAAACAGCTCAGCTGAAGTGAAAAGTAACTGGTAACTTAAAGAGCTGATATCTGAAGCGGCCAAGAATACAATTACTAAAGTTTAATCCATGCAAGAATACTTTGGCTATAAAACAGGTGTGTACATGAAAGTAACTGGCAACTGAAATGGCTGATATCTGAAGTGGCCAAGAATGAATGGTCATATACAACTAATTCAAAAGTTTAACACTGAACCTTTATAATTCAGCTGTGTTCCATATTCACTCTTGCTGCATCGTAAAATAATTTCTTTTAACTCTAATTGGCTGGTAATTTGGCCACCTTTTTTTGCTCTATTATACTGACTATTAAAAAAGGCGGACAAATTATCAGCCAATTAGAGTTAAAAGAAATTATTTTACGATGCAGCAAGAGTGAATATGGAACACAGCTGAATTATAAAGGTTCAGTGTTAAACTTTTGAATTAGTTGTATATGACCATTCATTCTTGGCCACTTCAGATATCAGCCATTTCAGTTGCCAGTTACTTTCATGTACACACCTGTTTTATAGCCAAGGTATTCTTGCATGGATTAAACTTTAGTAATTGTATTCTTGGCCGCTTCAGATATCAGCTCTTTAAGTTACCAGTTACTTTTCACTTCAGCTGAGCTGTTTTTTGTTTTTGTTTTTTTACATTGGGTTCCAGGTACTTGTAGTTTCTTGGGCGCGCCTTTTTTACAGCGAAGGTGTTTTTGGGGTGGATATCACTCATTTTTGTCAGTGATAGACTCTACATTTGGTTTAAAAGGAAATTTTTTTGGAAATGAGCAATTAACATTAATGCAGAATATTATCTTGGAGAGTCAGTAAAATCCACACACAATAATGATTGTTTCATAACACCGTAAATTCGGAAGTATGAATTTACGGTTAGTATGACTGTTCTATTAGAGTAAATCTATCTTTACTGCCTGCATGTGACGAATATATCTCATATCTGTGCATGTTAAATGCTTCAGACACCTAATTAAACTTGCAAGTGACTAATTAGTTCACAGTTGCTACACAGCTATAAATACATTTGTAATTTTTATCACCATAATCATTTATCATGTTATAACCATTTTTTAATATTTTGGTCACAACTTCAGGATTAGAGCAGCAGAGAAAGGAATAGAGGACTCAACCATCAAGACTTGTATATGGGAGATGGAACAGTATTGCAATGGACAATGCCGGTACTAACCCCTCAAGGGTGTTGCAGTACAGTATAGATCCAAGACCAGAGCCTCGATCGTCACCTTTTGAAGGATAATGCCAGCACTAACCCCTCAAGGATGTCACAGTGCAGTATCGATACAACCACTCCAACCAGTGCATAAGACCAGAGCTCGATCACCACCTTTTGACTGAAATCTTTATACTTGATGAAGCAATTAAAACAAAAAAGTTGTAGTACTTATACTTTCCTGAGGGAGCATGCCCCCAGAGTCCCAGACTCCCTTGCCTGTTCAGCAGAATAATAGGATTGAGCCTTACTACCACTTTCACCTTTATTCTTGGCCCAGATGTACATATCGGCAACATAATACAGTAGCTGTAGATAATGCTAGTTAATGCCCCTAGGCAGAGCTATAGGGGTGGAAATTTTTCCCTACTATCACACTATCACAGTAGTTCTTCTCGCAGTTCTTTGCCTGGCCATCATCAACTGCTGTCAAAACATTAGTGTCATCCCCCAGACCCTTCCTCAAGCATGCTTATCACACAAAAATAACTTAGTTTAGCAGTGCACAAACTTATTGACAGCTTATACTATATTAAAGTACACTTACCGCATTGTTGAACCATGTATACCACCAGAATCCACCGGATGGACAACTAACACGTGATCTATTTAGGGGAAATCTCGTGGAAAGTCCCTAATTACCTTAAGCGGACACTCGTGATACGTGGTTTTAAATTGAATGGTTTAAGAATGTAACTAGATGGTGAGGCGTACTTTAATCGGCTCGACTTTAATGAGAAACTCGAGCCCCTCGTGAGAAACTACATCGCTTGAGTAACGCTTGAAGAATTAAGAGTCAAGAATACTGAGGTACTCTAATATATGCCGGTCTTGACTGATACTAACGAAACGAAGAGTGAAGTTTGTGCAACGTGTCACATCGCCAAACACTGATTCACCGTGTTTGTGCGATAGGGTTTATGGACCTGTCCACCAGATGCTGAAAGGAAATTCATTCCACCACATGGTGAAAGGAAATTCATTCCAACTTGTGAAGTTATTGATATAGTCATTGTTGGGGACCACGGGGACATCGATGATCATTTACCAGTCAGCTGTAAGTAATGTCACAACAGAAGGAAAGGAACCATTACCCCTATGGCGTACTGATTCTCCTGGTCAGTTTTTGTACACTCAACCACAGAAATGTAGAACTTTGGTTGCAGGTGGAAAATAAACACATTTTTACTCAGTTACAAGAGATTCACCCAGCTGGGATAAAATGTTGAAGTAGGGTTGGGAGGTATTTAGGTATTAGTAGTTAAAATGGTATTTTCAGATACCGTTGTGGCTTTCTAAAAATACCGAATACCGAATTTAATGCATTAATTAAATTTTTGGTGGTTTAGTGGTGGCTACACATGAAGTCAAGCCCCACACAATCATGTGTTTATGCTGTGGGCAAGACAAACACAATAATTTACTTTTTGAGATATTCAAACCTTACTTTGTGGTACAGTTTGTCATTTCATTTGTTCCTTTTAAAGATAACTTTCACTACTAGCACAATGTGAGTATAGGTATAAATCACAGCTTACCCAGGTTTTTAAAAAGTGTACAATATAAAAGGTATTTAGTGATACCGAGGTATTTAGTGATACCGAGGTATTTTTCCTAATACTGTAAAAATACCTCAGTATACCGCCCATCTCTATGTTGAAGTGAGTGTCATTAGTACTAACTTGTTCATCAGGTATTGGACAATTCCAGTTGTCCAGATTATGCAGTTGTCCTCATGTTCAAGTTTACACGTTTAGGCAAGTTCCACAACGTCCTATAATCTATTACTATATCAGTGTGGAATAATGCTTATATAATATTTTTCATATTCCAGGCTCTAGGTGTATTGTATTTAACACCTGCTTGTTGGTTTTTGCAGGCCATCTGGTCATACTGGTTTATCCACTAGCAGTTGAATGTGATCATGGTACATATGTAAGTTGAGACCATGCAAGAACAAAGATACAGGTGTCATGAATTTTAGGTCAGTTAACGTTCAGAGGAATTGTATTATTGCAACTGTAGTTATCAATTATCAGTGACCAGTTTGTGATAGCGTACTTTTGTTTGACCAATGACCTAATGTTCTGGTTTAGATGCTTACCCAACAGTTATGTTACTCACTTAACCTGCATATGGGATATATTTTTTTTAGTTCATTTTGATTATCCATCCTTTATTGGTACAGCCTGGCATATTGATTTTTTTGCACATTCTCTTTTTAATTAAGTGCCTGCTGGATTGTTTCGTCAGATATCGAAATAGGTGTCTGGTGTTGCGACCAATGTTCCAGGTCAGTTTGCATGTGTGTTTAATTTAAGGTTGACTTCAGTGCCTGCTTATTCTTTTATAGGTCTCGGTATCGAGTGTTATGAATTTCAGGTCAGTTGACGTACAGAAGAATTGTATTATTGCAATTGTTTTTGTAGTTATCAATTATCACTGTATACTAGTGATGTGAATTTGCAGGTCAGTCTACTCAGATGTATCGGGTATAGTGTTGATGGGTTCAAACAAATATCCAGTGTAGACTGTGAGTGGCATCAAGGGTGTTAATTTCTAGGTCAGTTTACATGTTGTGATGTTAGTGATTTTTTCCTAGTACCCAGATGTTAAGTGTATTGTATTTAATGCCCACCTGTTATGTTTTTAAATTATGGTATATCAGTGTAGATAGTGCAACAGTAAGCCTTCTGTGTTGTAGTAACTATTTGTTTCATAATTATGCTGTTGTCCTGGAATGGCACAATTTTTGGGCAACCAGTGTGAAGTCCAGTGGTATAAACATTGTATTATGACCAAGTTGTGATAGCGTACTTTTGTTTGACTAATGTCTTAATGTTCAGGTTTGACATGCTTACCCAACAGTTATGTTATTCATTCACTTAGCCTGGGATATAATTTTTGTTCATTTTGATTATCCATGCTATTATTGATATAGCCCGGCATATTGATTTTTTGTACATTCTCTTTTAATTCAGTGCCTGTTGGATTGTGTCATCAGATATCGAAACAAGTGTTTTTGGTGTTGCGACCGATGTTCCAGGTCAGTTACATGAGCGTTTAATTTAAGGTTAACTTCAGTGCCTGCTTATTCTTTTACAGGTCTCAGTATCGTCATGCTGACATACAAGAAATCATCACTATTGTTGGAACTATTTTTAGTCAAGTCTTGATGTGATGTTGATTAACATTGTTACACATTGTTGTATGTTTACCATATGGCAAGAAATTTTCATGGCCATCATGAAATTTGAATATTGTGTAAGTTGTGTGGAACAACCCCAACTCATACATGGTCACTGGCAAACCACGAACCACATTCGAGCCACAACACCACCAACCACATTCGAGCAATCCATTACAAAATTTTGTTGCACCATTTGTGTGTGCATAATACTTAATGAAAGCCACAACACAAAGGCATGGTACAAACTACATAGAGGTGGTAACCCCTAAAGGCTTGTTGCCTTTTGTATTCACCTTGTCGGCCTTTGTGGTTAATCTATTAAAATTACATGTAAATAGAGAATTGAAAAGTATGCTTAAAGCACCTTCGCTAGTGATTTTGTTCTTCACACCATAAGACAACTGGCGATTTATAAACGCTCGCATGGGGTGTGGCACTAAATGGAATTTAAAAGATTTCTGCTTAAAACGCCATCCCTAGGGAACTTACGGTTCAGCACGCTGTCACA